>NW_026898496.1:0-53909 GCF_033153095.1 Gastrolobium bilobum
TGGATTGTATGTTCTGGAAATGGGAACTGAAGTGCTCAATGTAGCTGTGAAACGACTTAGGATAGATAATCAATCTTATCTTTGGCATTGTAGACTAGGGCACATAAACAAAACAAGATTGTCTAGGATGCATGCAGATGGATACCTAGATTCCATGGATTTGGAATCGTATGGACAATGTGAATCTTGTCTAGCTGGGAAAATGACTTGTCACAAGCCCAAGGGGCTTGAGAGTCATAAGGCTAGTGAGTTATTAGAACTCATTCACACTGATGTTAGTGGGCCAATGTCTATAGAGGCTAGAGGAGGATACTTCTATTTCATTACCTTTACTGATGACAAATCAAGATTTGGGTACGTGTACCTAATGAGATATAAATCTGAAGCCTTTGAAAAGTTCAAGGAGTTTAGGAATGAAGTAGAGAAACAACGTGGCAAGATGATTAAGACATTACGATCAGATCGTGGTGGTGAATATCTGAGCCATGATGGTGTCTCCGAAAGGAGAATCAGGACCTTGTTAGACATGGTCAGGTCTATGATGAGTGAGACTCAACTTCCAAAATCGTTTTGGGGATATGCCCTAGACACAGCGGCATACCTTCTAGATAGGGTATCGTCTAAATCTGTTCAGACCACACCATATGAGATATGGAATGGTAAGAGACCCAACCTGAGTTACCTCAGGGTATGGGGATCGCTAGCTTATGTCAAAGCGTTGGCATCAGACAAGCTTAGTGCTAAGAGTACTAAATGTCTATTTGTGGGGTATCCCAAAGGTACTAAGGGATACTACTTTTACTCTATGGATGAACACAAAGTTTTTGTGTCAAAGAATGCTGAGTTCCTTGAGAAGGATTTGATCTCTCAAGGAGCCAGTGAGAGTAAGATTGATCTTGAAGAAGTTCAAGAACCACATGAACAGATTGAGGAACCCAAGTCTGCTGCGCAGGCGACGTTCTCTAATGGAGAAGTAAACACACAACTCCGTAGGTCAACGAGGGGCATCCATCCACCTGAGAGGTATGGGTTTGTGATTGAGAATCAGCAAACCGTCGAGGATGATGAACCAAGTAACTACGAAGAGGCAGTCAAGGATGTTGACTCTTCTGGCTTGAAGCCATGGAATCTGAAATGGATTCGATGTATCAAAACAAGGTATGGACCTTGGTTCCTAAACCGCAAGGAATAGTTCCTATTGGTAACAAATGGGTCTTTAAAAGAAAGACTGATGCAGATGGCAATGTTCAGACCTACAAAGCTAGGTTTGTTGCGAAAGGGTATCATCAAAGACAGGGAGTTGACTATGATGAGACTTTCTCACCTGTTGCCATGATCAAATCTATTAGGATCATGCTTGCTATAGCGGCATATCACGACTATGAAATTTGGCAAATGGATGTCAAGACCGTCTTCTTGAATGGGTTCTTGAAGGAGGATGTGTACATGACACAACCTAAAGGCTTTGAAATCAAAGATCAGGAGCATATGGTATGCAAACTTCAAAGTTCGATATATGGGCTAAAGCAAGCATCAAGGAGTTGGAATATTCGTTTTGATGAAGTCGTTAAGAGTAACGGTTTTATCAAGAACGAGGATGAACCTTGTGTTTACAAGAAGGGTAGTGGGAGTAATGTAGTCTTCCTAGTACTTTATGTAGATGACATATTATTAATAGGAAATGACATCCCCACATTACAAACAACGAAAGAGTGGCTTTCAAAAAGCTTCACCATGAAGGATTTGGGAGAGGCGGCCTTTATACTTGGTATAAAAATCTATAGAGATAGATCAAACAGGCTGCTGCGTTTATCTCAATCCACGTATATTGACAAGATGCTAAAGAGGTTTAGCATGGAAGTTTCGAAAAGGGGATTTTCTTCCCGTCAGTCATGGGGTACATCTTTCAAAGGCCATGTGTCCTAAGTCACAGGCTGAGAAGGATCGCATGAGTGGAATTCCATACGCTTCGGCTATTGGATCCATCATGTCTGCCATGATATGTACGAGACCAGATGTCTCATATGCTTTAAGCATTACGAGCAGATACCAGTCGGACCTTGGAGAGGGTCATTGGACGGTAGTCAAGACCATCCTTAAGTACTTAAGAGGAACTAAGGATGTGTTTCTGGTCTATGGTGGGGTTGATGAGATAACAGTGAAAGGGTTCACTGATGCCAGCTTTCAGAGTGACAAAGATGACTGCAAGTCACAGTCAGGGTTCGTATTCACCTTAAATGGTGGGGCAGTATCTTGGAAGAGTTCCAAGCAGGAGACAACAGCAGATTCAACGACAGAAGCTGAATATATAGCTGCTTCAGAAGCGGCTAAGGAGGACGTGTGGATCAAGAACTTCATATCTGAACTTAGGGTGGTTCCAAGCGTGGATGAGCCCATTCAGTTGCTATCCGACAACACTGGAGCCATTGCGCAGTCAAAGGAACCTAGGTCTCATCAAAGATCTAAGCACGTGCTCCGCAGATATCACATGATTAGAGAAATCATTGATAGGATGGATGTAAAGATGGATTATGTTCCCACAGATGATAACCTGGCCGATTCTCTGACAAAGGTTGTTTCTCAGAGAAAACATGATAGTCATTATGAGGCTTTGGGTATACGACTTAGGTCTGATTGGCTCTAGGCCAAGTGGGAGCTTGTTAGTATATGGATGTCCTAGAGACAATCTTTTAATTAGATTAGGACATATGTAGACCTTTTATATTGTCGCAAATAAAATCACTATTTATCCTGTTTCATTTTTTGTCTCAATTTTACTATTAATATTTATATGAGTAACTGGATAAACTTCTTGGAATAAAATAGGTATCTCTTGAGTATCTATGATGAGATCACGATCATGAGGATTCAAGGATACTGCATGTTTATTCCTAATTTTATGTTCCTAGTCTAGAGACACTGAGAATGGGGATCAGTGATCTCGGGTAAGACTAGCACGACTTATCTACTTGTATTTGGATGCAATGTAAAGACCTCATGAGCTACAGATATGGAGATGTCTTAGCTAAAGTCGTGGGTGGACTTATAAGGGTATAGCTCGCACTGAACAGACCCACAAAGAGACTCTATGAGGAACTCTCACAGAGAGTATCATTAGAGTAGTCTCTTTATATTTGGGTATGTCTTTCCTAAGACCAGAAGTTATTACCTAGACTGTGTTCTAGAAGGCATGCTTTGATTGTGCACCTCGTCTGCCTGAAACATGGAGACTCATAGGTATACTGTTGGGCTTGTCCTGAAAGAACACAGGGCTAGGGTGATAAGCTGAAGGGATTCGTCAAATCTCTGTGAGAGATTAGGTTATCTGTAAACCGGATAAATCGGGATGACATTTACAGGGACTCGGGAATCTATGCATAGTAAAAGAGATCATGAGATGATCTGCCTTTACAGTCTGTAAATTGAAGATTCCCTATTTCGAATAAAGCTTACCCTAAACCGCAGGGGTTGATACGCTTCCTTACCCTAGGTTTTATGGGAAGGTAACCGAGACGAAAGGAAATATATACGGTAACCAAATATGTGTAATAGGATGATCAAATCATTAATCTAACTAGTTCTGGGGCAACAAAGCATTGCTAGTGCTCTGTGTTGTCATTAGATGGGTTGTGGGCTTATTGGGCCCAAGCCCATTTATGTCAGTGGCTATGTTGGACCTAATGGGTCACACACTAACACCTAATTGTCTAGATGCTCTAGCATTAAAGGTATTGGACCTAACAACTGTTATTAGCCCAAGAAGTAGTTTGGAACTCCACAGATAGGGTGGAGGGCGCATGGATCAAAGTAATGGACTTGGATAGTCCAAGACATTACTAATTAATTTAATTAGTTAAATTAATTATCAAATGTTTAAATTTTGAATTTTGAATTTGAAATTTGAAATTTGAATTTTGAATTTGAATTTTGAAATTCGAATTTTGAATTTTGACTTTGAAATTTGAAATTTGAAATTTGAAATTTGAATTTTGAATTTTGAATTTTGAATTTTGAATTTTGAATTTTGAATTTGAATTTTGAATTTTGAAATTTGAAATTTGAGTTTTGAATTTGAATTTAGAATTTGAATTTAAAATTTAAGTGTTTGAAAGGTTGAATTCAAATGTTTGAAATTCGAATTTGAATTGGCTATGAAAAGCTGTTTTATAACAAAAGGATAAGATGAGATATTGTTGGAACATATCAGGAGGAGATCTTTTGGACATAATCCAAGGATAATGGGGTGCTGATTTTGGCTAGATTTGATCATCAAAATCAGCTCCAGAAGATACGGTCTGTTGGGAGAATATTTGAATGAGTTGATTTAAGTTTGAAATGCAACTAACTCAAATGTATCTGGTCACCTTTTAGGCTATATGGGGCACACCATATAGCTGATTATATGATGATTCATGATCAGATTTCTGACTAGGTTTTGAACTTAGTCTCATGAGAATATTCTGGGATGTTGTTGGCAATTTTTGAAATGCAACAACTCCACTTATTCTCTCTCCAAAGGCGCCACTTTGATCAGATTTTTGGGAGAAAAATCTGATTTATTTTTGAAACTTAAAAGACTCCTCTTGTGTGCTTAAGTAGCAGTCAGTTCCTCCTTAGGTTTGTGTGAAAAAGCCAAGCCTTTCTCTACTCATCTATGCGCCCCTTGTGAGGTTTTCTCTTAGAACACTTCACTCTTCTAAACACTTTTACCTAGCCTCCTGCATCACACACTGAGCGCATAGCAAGCCTTATTGTGGTGATCAATCGGCAGTCTTACTGGAAGGAGTTCCTGTATCTAGACGCGGGTGGTGTGGATCAACGTTAGAGGGTCTGAACCCTTCAGACCTACCTTGATCATCTTTGTTTTTCCCTCACGCATGTTTCGGCCTTCAAGGCCAATTCTACCATCAAGTGGTATCAGAGCCCGGTTACTTTACCATAGACGGGTGATGGTACCTTGTTTGTGAACCTGTTTCTCACGGTTAAAATTTCTTTAAAGAGTTAAAGATTCAATTTTTATGTATGGATTTTAATTTACAATACTTTAAACGGTTAAAGTTTTGTTTTTTGTTTTTTTATGAACATCTTAATTTGATTGTTGTGTTCATATATCCATATGTATTCATGGTTATCATTCTTTTCTTTATGAAAGTTTTAAAAGGAAACACCTTTTTGAAAAGTGGAGTTCGACCATGAAAGGTGTTTTGAACACCTTGATTGTTTTCTTATTTTTCATGAAATGTTTCATGAGCAAAGCATGTAATAAAAATTTTCGAAAATTAATCTCATATACAAAAGAGGAAGGGGATGGTCATGGTGCCCGGAGTTTAAATTTCGAATTTTAAAATTAATGTGTAATTTTTGCTCTTTAAATTAGAGTTGTAATTTGATTTTTAAATTTTGTATTTTAAATTTTGTCCCTCCAAAATGTTTTGGAGTTTCTTTAATTGTAATTAGAAAATTTAGGCTAGTGGCGTATAGACGACAAGAAGCCGTGGCTTGAGAAGCAAGATGGATGAATTGCTTATGTATGCTTTATTGCTTATGACGTCTAGTATGCATGAATTGGACAAATCGCGTTTGTATGATTATTATGCACGTCCAATTTCGACTAGTCTAAACCGATAGATGTATGACATAGGTTACGACTAGCATGATAATGTATTAATGCATTTTATGAGACCTAATAAAATCCCTAAATAAAAGGAACCCTTAAAAGGAATAAATTATTAAGCATATGATTACCTCCCACCACCAATATTACTCGAACCTCCTCTACATAGTGGTGCTCCACAACTCAGTTGGGACCCACTGTTTCGTTGAGTAAGAGTAGTATTAGAAGTGTTAGACACTTAGGGTGCTGGTTAATGCTTAACTGAGGCATAAGTTGCAGGCCCAGCCGAGCTTATGGGCTTAGGGTAATAATGCTAGGTTGGTTGCATGAGATGCACCACTAAGTGACAAGGAGTTGTCAACCTAATGTTAAGAGAGAGTATGAGATACTGTTGATTAGGATCAACGCATTATTTAAATTAATCTTGCGGTCTCAGACGAGGGTTAAAATAAATAATCGCACTCTTAATCTCACTAAGATAAAATCTAAAAGTAGATTAACCCTAAGTCAAATGGTACGGGTTATTGACTTAGATAAAATAGTGGGAGGGACAATTTATTTAAAGTCTTTAATAAATTGTAACACGACAATATATTAATTAATCTTTCTTTACATTTTTTTTCTTCAGTTTTTAGTATGACTAATCCACTGTCACTGCGCTCAATACTTGATACAAATAAACTGACCGGTTCAAACTTTATTGACTGGTATCGGAACCTGAGAATTGTTCTTAGGGCAAAGATTGCCTACGTTCTTGATGGTGCATTACCCGTAGCTCCTAGAGAAGGGGAAGATGGGTTCGCGGAATATGATTTCGATGCCCACAAACAACACGTGGATGACAATACGATGGCAGTATGCATCATGTAGGCATCCATGTCGCCGGAACTGCAAAAGCAGCATGAGCATATGGATGCTCCCTCTATTGTCTTACATCTCAAGGAGTTGTATGACGTTAAAGGCAGGCATGAGAGGTATGAGGCCTCTAGAGAACTGTTTTCTTGCAGGATGTCTGAGAACATGTCTGTTAGCAGTCATGTTCGTAATGACGGTGCGCGACTATGCACAGCCTTCCACATCCCATTTCAAACTTCAAGCCATAAGTTTTGATGACGATGACTATGGCGACATCATCCCAAACCATGATGACCCACTCGTAATCTCCGCTTGCATGGCTAATCTCCAGGTAAAACGTATTATGATTGATAACGGTAGTTCTGCCGATATTATTTTGTAGGATACGTTTCGCGCGATGAACATCCTAGAAGAGCATCTAATCCCTGGATGTTCGGATTTAATGAGTTTCTCTGGAGAATGCGTGCAACCCAAAGGTACCATTGAAATGTGGGTAACCTTTGGAGTCATGCCTCTGGCTCGTACTGTTAAAGTACATTTTTACGTTATTGAATATACATCTGCATATAATGTTATCTTGGGAATACCTACTATTGCCGGGTTAAAGGCAATCATTTCTATGCCTCATCTTTTGATGAAATTCTGTGATTCTTCTGGCGACGTCGTTGCCATTAGAGCTGACCAAAAAGCAGCATATAGCTGTTACAACACTAGCCTGCGGGCCAAGACTGCAACCCAGCACGATGGCAAAGGAAAGACATCGGTCAATATGATTGATTTGGACATGCGTGAAGATCTACGCGATACACGATCCCAACCTGATGGGGAATTAGAGGATCTACAACTTGGTTTGTTACCTGAAAACGTTACTAAGATTGGACGACACCTCCCAGAGATGGAAAAAAAAAGAATTGGTGGCAGTACTACTCAAAAATAAAGACCTTTTTACTTAGACAGCAGCTGATATGCCAGGTATAGACCCTGACGTAATATGCCATCATCTTACCCTTGATCCAAAAGCCAAACCCATCGCGCAAAAGAAGCGCAAAATATCTCTGGAAAAACAACAGGTGGTTGATAACGAAGTAACAAAGCTGCTTGATGCAGGAGTTATTAGAGAAATCACTTATTCCACCTGGCTTTCTAACGTCGTGTTAGTCAAAAAAGCCAATGGGAAGTGGCGAATGTGTACCGATTACAAAGACCTTAATAAGCATGCCCAAAGGATTTTTATCCTCTTCCCACCATTGACAAATTAGTTGACAATTCTGCGAGATACCAAATTCTCTCATTCATGAATGCGTATTCAGGGTATAACCAGATATCCATGTTTAAACAAGACGAGGAAGCCACAACCTTTATTACTGAAAAAGCTACTTTTTGTTATAATATGATGCCATTCGGCCTTAAGAATGCTGGTGCCACATACCAACATATGATGAACAAGGTCTTCAGCCAGCAGATTGGCCAAATGCTTGAAGTATACATTGATGACATGATTGTCAAAACAATGACAACCCCGCAACACCTTCAAGATTTAGAGCAGATGTTTCAACAATTGTGCAAATATAGATTGCGGCTTAATCCAACCCAATGCACGTTTGGGGTTCCTGCTGGAAAATTCTTAGGATTTATGTCAACACACCGAGGTATAGAGGCCAACCCTGACAAATGCAAAGCCGTCCTCAACATGACTAGCCCTCGAAATATTAAGGAGTTGCAACAGTTGGCTGGAAGGATAACAACTTTAACTCAATTCCTTCCAGCATCAGCACAAAAATCGTTACCTATGTTCAAACTATTGCGTAAACAGACTGACTTTAATTGGACTCCAAAATGCGAAGCAGGATTTACTGCTATTAAAGAACATCTGGCCAAATCCCCTGTCTTAGTGAGACCTCAACCGGATGAAACCCTAGTCTTATACCTTTTGGTCAGTAACGAGGCCATCAGCGCAATATTATTGCGCGAAGACACCCAAGGACAACAACCAAAATACTTTGTCAGCAAAGCCCTTCAAGGCCCAAAATTACGCTATCAACAGATCAAAAAAGTGGCTTTCGCGCTCATTCTCACGTCCCATCGTTTGTGGCATTACTTCCAGGGGCTCACCATCAAGGTTAGAACCAATCAGCCCCTTAGACAGGTTTTACGACAATCTGACTTGGCCGGATGAATGATTACCTGGTCAATAGAACTTTCAGAATATGATATCATTTACGAACCGCGCCAGACTATTAAAGCCCAGGTGTTAGCTGATTTCCTCGTTGAAATGACGCACTCCCAACAGACTCGGACAGATCATGATTGGACCATCTTCGTTGATGGCTCCTCCAATACTAAAGGGAGTGGGACAGAAGTTATTGTTGAAAGTCCTCAAGGCGTCACAGTGGAGCATTCTATCCACTTTGGATTCAAAGCTTCCAATAATCAAGCTGAGTAAGAGGCAGTTCTCGCTGGACTCGCAATGGTAAAAGACTTGGGAGCGACACGAATAATCCTCAAGAGTGACTTACAACTGGTGGTTGCACAAGTACAAGGAACTTACCAGGCAAAAGAGGTCTTAATGGCCAAATACTTAGATAAAGTACGTTTGCTATTAGCTGACTTTGAAAGCTTTAAAATGGAGCACATCCCCAGGGAAAAGAATTCCCAGGCAGATATTTTATCTAAACTTGCCAGCACAAAGGGACCTGGAAACAATAGATCAGTCATCCAGCAAAGCGTTCCCAATCCTAGCATCGTGATGGTCGTTACTAAACGCAGAGCTCGTCCCTCTCACGATACGCAACACATGATCGATGTTGATGAAGGAAAACCAAACGATAAAGAAACTTGGTTGACACCAATTTAGAACTACCTGATTAGGGGAATAATGCCTCTAGAACCGCGCACAACCAGAAAGTTAGTGCACAAGGCTTCATTTTATACCATTATCAATAATCAGCTGTATAAAAAAGGGTTTTCCTCCCGAATGCTTAAGTGTTTGGACCCCCAACATATTCAGTATGTCATCACTGAGGTTCACGAAGGAATCAGTGGCCACCATATGGGGGAAAATCCCTATCCAGAAAGCTGCTTCGCGCAAGATACTTTTGGCCCACTATGGAAGAAGACTCTAAATAGCACGTTCGGCAGTGTATCAAATGTCAAGAGCACGCAGATTTACACCACGCTCCTCCTTAGGAGTTATCTTCACTCATATCCCCATGGTCGTTCTACCGATGGGGTATGGATATATTAGGACCATTTCGAATTGCGGTAGGAGGAGTGAAATGGCTAATAGTTGTAATTGACTATTTCACCAAATTGATTGAGGCTGAGGCCTGAGCCACAATATCAGCCAACAAGATTCGCCATTTCTTCTATCGCAAGATCACTTGCAGATTCGGTGTACCTAATACCATTATAACTGATAATGGCACACAGTTCATGGACAAAAAGTTCAATCAAATCTTACAAGATTTGCACATCAAACATAGATACACATCTGTTGAACATCCACAAACAAACGGTTTAGCTGAAGCAGCGAATAGAGTCTTAAAATGAGGCCTGGAGAGACGATTAGAGGTAGCTAAAGGAGAATGACCAGAGCAGTTGGATTATGTATTATGGGGCTACAGAACCACACCACATTCAACTACGACTGAGACTCCTTTTCGCATGGTTTATGGGAGCGAGGCCATGATTCCAGTCGAAATTGGAGAACCATCTTGGAGAAAGATGCATACAACGGAGGAAGGCAATTCTCAAGCATTATTGCTCAACTTAGATGCAATCAATGAAATGCGCGAGATTTCCCATGTCAAAGAGGCAGCATTGAAACAAAGAATAGCAGCGCATTATAACTCAAAAGTTATCAAACGAAGTTTCAATGTGGGAGAATTAGTCCTACGAAGAGCAGATATTAGAAATAAAAATGCGCGACAGGGTAAACTGGACGCGAATTGGGAAGGACCATATCACGTCCAGAGCAAGACTGAGAAAGGCGCATATGTCATTGAGACGTTGTCTGGACTCACCATTCCACGTACATGAAATACAGATACACTTAAAATATTTCATAGTTAAGTCCTTTCTTCAGTTTAATATATGTATCTCTTGTCCATCAAATAAAGCTTGTTAATTATTACATGATTATTGTGTTCATCGCGCATAAATTTTTTGTTCGTCAAATTAAGCATGCAGCTCTATACATGATTATTACATTCATCGCGCATAGCATACACCTTCATCCAAAAATGAAAGGAAGGTAAAACCTTAACTGGTTAAAACTTCCTCCAAGTCGAAAGCACGATGAAGAAAATAAAAGGAAGGTAAAGCCTTAACTGGTTAAAACTTCCTCCAAGTTGAAAGCGCGATGAAGAAAATGAAAGGAAGGTAAAGCCTTAACTGGTTAAAAATTCCTCAAAATTTAAAGGAAAGTAAAACCTTAACTGGTTAAAACTTCCTCCAAGTTGAAAGCGCGATGAAGAAAATGAAAAGAAGGTAAAGTCTTAACTAGTTAAAACTTCCTCCAAGTTTAAAGGGATTAAAGCCTTAACTGGTTAAAACTTCCTCTAAGACGAAAGCGCGAAGAAAAAAATGAAAGGAAGGTAAAGCCTTAACTGGTTAAAACTTCCTCCAAGTTTAAAGGAAGGTAAAACCTTAACTGGTTAAAACTTCCTCCAAGTCGAAAGCGCGATGAAGAGAATGAAAGGAAGGTAAAGCCTTAACTGGTTAAAACTTCCTCCAAGTTTAAAGGAAGGTAAAACCTTAACTGGTTATAAATTTCTCCAAATTGAAAGCGCGATGAAGAAAATGAAAGGAAGGTAAAGCCTTAATTGGTTAAAACTTCCTCCGAGTTTAAAGGAAGGTAAAGCCTTAACTGGTTAAACCTTCCTCCAAGTCGAAAGAGCGATGAAGAGAATGAAAGTAAGGGAAAACCTTAACTGGTTAAAACTTCCTCCAAGTTGAAAGCGCGATGAAGAAAATGAATGGAAGGTAAAGCCTTAACTGGTTAAAAATTCCTCCAAGTTTAAAGGAAGGTAAAGCCTTAACTGGTTAAAACTTCCTCCAAGTCGAAAACGCGATGAAGAGAATGAAGGGAAGGTAAAGCCTTAACTAGTTAAAACTTCCTCTAAGTTTAAAGGAAGGTAAAACCTTAACTGGTTAAAACTTTCTCCAAGTTGAAAGCGCGATGAAGAAAATGAAAGGAAGGTAAAGCCTTAACTGGTTAAAACTTCCTCCGAGTTTATAGGAAGGTAATGCCTTAACTGGTTAAACCTTCCTCCAAGTCGAACGAGCGATGAAGAGAATGGAAGTAAGGGAAAGCCTTAAATGGTTAAAACTTCCTCCAAGTTGAAAGCGCGATGAAGAAAATGAAAGGATGGTAAACCTTTAACTGGTTAAAAGTTCGTCCGAGTTTAAAGGAAGGTAAAGCCTTAACTAGTTAAACCTTCTTCCAAGTCGAAAGAGCGATGAAGAGAATGAAAGTAAGGGAAAGCCTTAACTGGTTAAAACTTCCTCCATGTTTAAAGGAAAGTAAAGCCTTAACTGGTTAAAACTTCCTCCAAGTTGAATGCGCGACGAAGAGAATGAAGGGAAGGTAAAGCGTTAACTGGTTAAAATTTCCTCAAGCTTAAAGGAAGGTAAATCCTTAAATGGTTAAAACTTCCTCCATCGAAAGCGCGATGCAGAGAATGAAAGGAAGGTAAAGCCTTAACTGGTTAAAACTTCCTCCAAGTTTAAAGGAAGGTAAAACCTTAACTGGTTATAAATTTCTCCAAATTGAAAGCGCGATGAAGAAAATGAAAGGAAGGTAAAGCCTTAATTGGTTAAAACTTCCTCCGAGTTTAAAGGAAGGTAAAGCCTTAACTGGTTAAACCTTCCTCCAAGTCGAAAGAGCGATGAAGAGAATGAAAGTAAGGGAAAACCTTAACTGGTTAAAACTTCCTCCAAGTTGAAAGCGCGATGAAGAAAATGAATGGAAGGTAAAGCCTTAACTGGTTAAAAATTCCTCCAAGTTTAAAGGAAGGTAAAGCCTTAACTGGTTAAAACTTCCTCCAAGTCGAAAACGCGATGAAGAGAATGAAGGGAAGGTAAAGCCTTAACTAGTTAAAACTTCCTCTAAGTTTAAAGGAAGGTAAAACCTTAACTGGTTAAAACTTTCTCCAAGTTGAAAGCGCGATGAAGAAAATGAAAGGAAGGTAAAGCCTTAACTGGTTAAAACTTCCTCCGAGTTTATAGGAAGGTAATGCCTTAACTGGTTAAACCTTCCTCCAAGTCGAATGAGCGATGAAGAGAATGGAAGTAAGGGAAAGCCTTAAATGGTTAAAACTTCCTCCAAGTTGAAAGCGCGATGAAGAAAATGAAAGGAAGGTAAACCTTTAACTGGTTAAAAGTTCGTCCGAGTTTAAAGGAAGGTAAAGCCTTAACTAGTTAAACCTTCTTCCAAGTCGAAAGAGCGATGAAGAGAATGAAAGTAAGGGAAAGCCTTAACTGGTTAAAACTTCCTCCATGTTTAAAGGAAAGTAAAGCCTTAACTGGTTAAAACTTCCTCCAAGTTGAATGCGCGACGAAGAGAATGAAGGGAAGGTAAAGCGTTAACTGGTTAAAATTTCCTCAAGCTTAAAGGAAGGTAAATCCTTAAATGGTTAAAACTTCCTCCATCGAAAGCGCGATGCAGAGAATGAAAGGAAGGTAAAGCCTTAACTGGTTAAAATTTCCTCTAAGTTTAAAGGAAGGTAAAACCTTAAATAGTTAAAACTTTCTCCAAGTTGAAAGCGCGATGAAGAAAATGAAAGGAAGGTAAAGCCTTAACTGGTTAAAATTTCCTCCAAGTTTAAAGGAAGATAAAGCCTTAACTGGTTAAAACTTACTCCAAGTCGAAAGCGCGATGAAGAGAATGAAAGGAAGGCAAAGCCTTAACTGGTTAAATCTTCCTCCAAGTTTAAAGGAAGGTAAAACCTTAACTGGTTAAAACTTTCTCCAAGTTGAAAGCGCGATGAAGAGAATTAAAGGAAGGTAAAGCCCTAACTGGTTAAAACTTCCTTCAAGTTGAAAGCGCGATGATGAAAATGAAATAAAGGTAAAGCCTTAACTGGTTAAGACTTTCTCCAAGTTTTAAGGAAGGTAAAGCCTTAATTGGTAAAACTTCCTTATAAGTCGAAAGCGCGATGAAGAAAATAAAAGGAAGGTAAAGCCTTAACTGGTTTAAACTTCCTCCAAGTTTAAAGGAAGGTAAAACCTTAACTGGTTAAAACTTCCTCCAGGTTGAAAGCGCGATGAAGAAAATGAAAGGAAGGTAAAGGCTTAATTGGTTAAAATTTCCTCCAAATTTAAAGTAAGGTAAAGCCTTCACTGGTTAAATCTTCCTCCAAGTCGAAAGCGCGATGAAGAGAATGAAAGAATGCCTTAACTGGTTAAAACTTCCTCCAAGTTGAAAGCGCAAAGAAGAAAATGAAAGGAAGGTAAGGTCTTAACTGGTTAAAAATTCCTCCAAGTTTAAAGGAAGGTAAAACCTTAACTGTTTAAAACTTCCTCCCAGTTGAAAGCGCGATGAAGAGAATGAAGGGAAGGTAAAGCCTTAACTGGTTAAAACTTCCTCCAAGTTTAAAGGAACGTAAAGCCTTAACTCGTTAAAACTTCCTCTAAGTTTAAAGGAAGGTAAAACCTTAACTAGTTAAAACTTTCTCCTGAAAGTAAAATGGCCTTGAAGGCCGTAGCATGTGAGAGGGAAAAACAAAATTTTTCATATGCGAAATTTCACATGCAATCTAGAATCATGCTTTATGGCATGTGATGTTACCTTTGTTTGTGAGTTCAAAACTCCAAGACGATCAACGTTAGGTTTGAAGGGTTCAAACCCTCTAACTTTGATCAACACCACCCACGTCAAGATGCAAGAACGCTTTCTTGAAAGCCACAAATTGACCACCACAGAGAGGCTTGCTATGCGCTCAATAGGTGAAGAAGGAGACTAGGTATATGTGTTTAGAAGAGTGAAGTCTCCAGCATGAAAACTTCACAAGAGTGGGAATGATATATCGAAGAATTGGTTAGGTTCTTTTGAAAAACCTTAAGGAGGAACTCACCAACTAGGTGCACAAGAGAGGTATAACACCTCACAATTTTAAATCAAGTAATTAAAATATTAAGTAAGCAATCAAGTGATGGATTAGTGAAAATCCTAAAGATTAGGCCAAAACACAAAGAAAGGGCAAAATGGTAATTAGCCAACACGCAACCCTAGGAGGATAAAGATTGAGTAGAAGGTCTCAGATGATAAAAATAACCCTGGAAATGGATTCAGAACGAAAAATTGAGTTGACAGGCAAGTTTCAGAAAAATTAGTGAATAGTGCTTTTCGCGGGTAAAAATACTGCGTTACGATTGCACCGTAAAACGTGCTAGTTGAATTTTGAGCTCTAGGTTTCAAATATGAGTTACAAATGGTTTATTGAGTTAGGAAATATGATTTCTTATAATATTTGATGAAATTAAGATAGTTTGGGGGAAACGTGCCAACGGTGCGCATAATAGCTTAAAACAGTGTTTTCTCCGAACGAATGGAGGACTCTGAATTCATCTGATCAAGCATAATTAAAGGAGAATAGTTAATGTTAAAAATTAGAGTTTCTAAATAGGTTTTGAATTTACGGACGTTTAGTGAAAGTTTAGACGCGTTTTAAATCGCGTGAGGTGGCGTGGGACCCATCCCACTTGAAAGTCACTTAAACATCTCATCACTCCACTATTCATCATCACCCTCCCTTCCCTCTCTCTCCCCAAACCCGAGCTCCAGCCCTCTCCCCCTTCCTCTTTATGCAAATTTTTCTTTGGACCATAACTTGGCCATTTCTCCACCAAATCACTTGATTCTTGTGTTGAAATTTGTTGGGGAGAATCTTCTAAACCCGTTGGTACCCTTCTTGAGCCTTGAAATTGAGTGTGTGAGAAGATCCTTCCGTCTTTCAGCCGCGTGTTCAAGGAGGAATTTTGTGTTCATGGAGCTTTGGAATGCTCCAATGGTGGAGTATGTGTAGGAGGAGTCTATTGCCTAGCATTTGTGTAAGTTCTACACCTTTTGATTGGTTGATTCATGAGATTGGATTATTGAACCCTAAACTTTGATTTGATGAATTGTGATGTTAGAGAGCTCAATTTGAAAATGTGTATTAGATGATAATGTGTTAGAATGATGTATTAGAGCTAGAAATGCGATGAAGTTTATTGGTGAAAATTGATGAATTTAACTTAGAAAAATTTGGTGATCATGACTTTGGACTTGTGAATTTTGGTGTTGAGACTTTGTTTGATGAATTGTGGTATGATAATATGGTGATGTAATAGGTTTTGTGAAGGTTGGAGTGATTAAAATTGAATGGAAATTTCTTGGAATGTCATAGGGCAAAATTCGAACCTTTGAGGAGAAATGAGTAAATTGATGTTGAAAAATGATTAGAATTATGTGTTGTGTGATTATATGATGACTAGATGGGTTGTGTGGTGGTTGGCAAGTGTTAGAATAAATGGAAAAATAATAAGTGGTTTAGTTGGCATAAAGAATCTAGAGTGAAATATTTCGCAATACGATGCGTAAATGTCGTAAAACGGCGAAACGACAGTTGAAATGGCGTTATGGAAACCCAAGGATGGGTACTAAAATGAGAAAGAAAATTTAGAAAGATAAATCCCCAAATAACACATAGATGGTCGAACCTTCAAGGAGGAAGGGGGGATTTTTGCGGTTTTCGCGTTATGATGTAATTCGACGTGAAAATGGCGAAACGGCACTTGAACTGACCTCTTGGTAACATATTGAGGCGTAATAAAATGAGAAAGAAAATTTAGAAAAATAAAATTGAAAATAAGCCTAGGATGGCCGAACCTACCAAGTGTGGGTGAGGTGATTTTGTGATTTTTGGCGTTTTGACGTTATTTGACGCGTACTGATGGTTGTACGTCATTGTATAGGTTGCCGTACGTCGACCTGAATCCTGAATCTTGAATCAGTGAGCTGCCCTTGGTCCGGGACCAAGAGGATTGAGGTAAGTAATTGGTTCAATACATGTATAATTGCAAATTAGCATGTATTGGTTGAGCTATAAGTGATTGCAAATGTCCTATGTGTAGGCATTATGTTGTGTACCGAGTTGAGGGATAAGCTGCTGCGGAGCTTGTGAAAACAATATTTAAGGTAACCTCTTGGTACTGGGGCTTGTTCCCCTTTTCTGTTCCACCTTGCCAGTTGATGGCAACAGTAGGAAGTGTATATGAGTAGTGTAGAACACATGTGCATGCATGCATTATTACAATGGGTACTTATGTACCGAGTCTCTGGCCAGTAGACAGTTTTCTTAGCCTTCGGGCAGTTTCGGACTTCCGCTGGATAGGTCTCCGAGAGGGAGTTCCAGTTGACCGTGGGTCATAGTGTGTGATCCGGATAAGAGCACACTAGGAATGTCTCAGGTGTTATGGATGGAATGGGTACCTTGGTGGTAGTGGTTGATCACACCTTGGGTGGACCCGATGGAATGGGTACCTTGGTGGTAGTGATTTGATCACACCTTGGGTGGACCCATAGGCTTATATATGCTCAGGGCGTCCGTGGTATTGGTAGCTACCATCCCGCAGCGTCGTATTTTGTATTCCGATATCTCCCCAGTTTCTCTAAATCCTATGCTTATCCCGTTTTCAAAGTGGTTGTTTTATTCTGCTTATATGCATCGAAGTGAACCATTGGGCGGATTTTTCTCCAGAACCTTTGGGTTACTGAGATATATTCGTATATCTCACCCCGTCTCGGGGCATTTATTTCAGGAGGTAGCAGTGGAGCGGGAGCAGCGGGCAAGAGGCCCGCCGAGTGATTCAGTGGAGTTTTAGCCTTTTGCATTTTGTTGGCCATGTGGCCTAGGCTAAACTTAGGGCATGAACATCTCATTTGTATTTAGTAGGAGCTTTATTAGCATCTTGTTCATGTCATTTTGCCTAAGTCTAGTGGTCTTGCCATTTAGTTTATTTTACCATTTGTATTATGTTGTAATATTGGAAGATTGTAATTAAGTTTCATTTGGAGTTGCAAGTTGTAAAGCAATATTGTAATCGGATCTTGATGCATGACTATTTATGATGGAAGGGCCTTAGGCCTATTGTAGGATATGATTATATGTATGATGATAATGTGCATGAAAATGGTGTAAGTGATTGCAACTAATTAAGAATGAATAAGATGAGCTATATGTCTAATAACTATAAACTGGATTTGGTTGTAAGTGCCCCAAGGCGTTGTTGGTCCTTGTGTGTGTCACCCATTGGTTATTACTGTATTATTATGTGATCATTAGGTACATTTGAGGTTTAAATGATCTTGTACAAATTTGGGATTATTGGAAAAACAAAGGGAACTCTCGCGAATTTTCTGTAGAATTGACAAATTTTAGGCGAACTTTGGGAGAGCATATCTCCCTCCATAGAGGTCCAATAGGGACGTTCCATACGCCATTTTGAAGATTGAGATGTCCTCTACGTTGTGTCAAAATTTGGGGAAAATCTGAGTTGGTTTTTGACCTGAAAAAAATGGAGGAACGCAGACTGCTCATGTGCCTACTACACTTGGGGCAGTTCTGGACCTGTTTTGGGAAATTAATTCCCGCTTCGTCTCTCAGTCAAATTAAGCGTGTGATATATCAAAATGAATTTTGAGATGTGTAGTTTATAGGATAAAAATGTGAGACAAATGGATGAGTGGATTGAGTGCAGTAATTCGAGAAATACGAATGGTTTGGAGCTATTTTGTAGTTGGTTGGCTATTTTGCTTGTCCAACTTCAAACGATGATAACCGGAGAAAATGAGCTCCGATTAAAGCGTGTGATAGCTTATTAGAAAGGGAGTTTAGTAAGACAAAATTATAATCTGAAAAGAAGGTCTGGTTGTGAGCGATGTGTTCGCAGAAAATTTATGAGTGAAGCATGTTCAAGGAGGTAAAAGCGTAAAATTGAGTAATGGGCTAAGTGGGTTTATGGAAATCCCTTAGTAACTTGTAATAAGTAAAGTGAGTAGTAAAAAGTAGTTAAGTAAATATTCCGCAAGAGTTTACAGTTACGGTCACAACTTTTAATTATTACGCATTTTATTGTTTTAAGTACTCGCGTAATAATCAGAAAAAGTTTACTCGCATTTTTATAAATGAATTGTTGTTATTGTAACTGCGGTTAATATCATATTAATGTTAACAATACCGGTACGTAACGGGCTATTACAAGAGGGAGAGAATTAGTATATCAAATCAGAATTTTTACTTTACTTATAATGAAAGTGGCGCACAAGTGAGTGAGACAAAGGTGGAGTTATTGCAATTCAAAATCCCAACAACCTCCCCTTTGAATCCTCACAAGACTAGGTCTTTATCTAGTCAAAATTCTGAACCAACGGTCATCATATGACCACCAATTCATGCGCCCCTATTCAGCTCAAAAAGGGTCCAGATACATTTGAGCTGTTGCATTCAAGTTTGAACCAACTAGCTCACTGATTCTCTCAACAACCAAATCTGATTGGAGCTTGTTGGTTTGACAAGATGACAATCATCTCCCACCAAAACGGCGCCCCAAATCAGCCCTTGGAGATCTCCATAGATCTTCTCTTGATACAAGGGATTTGTTCCAACAAGATCTCATCTTATCCTTTTGTTACGAAACAACTTTTCATAGCCAATTCAAATTCGAATTCAAACATTTAAATTCAAATGTTCAAACATTTAAATTCTAAATTCAAATTCAAATTTCAAATTCAAATTCAGATTCAAATTTCAAATTCAAATTTCAAATTTCAAAATTCAAATTCAAAATTCAAATTCAAATTTCAAATTCAATATTCAAATTTCCAAATTCAAATTCAAATTTCAAATTCAAAATTTAAAATTTAAATATTTGATAATTAATTTAACTAATTAAAATTAATTAGTAATGTCTTGGACCATCCAAGCCCATTAACAATACCATGCGCCCTCTCCCTCTTAGGTGGGCTTCCAAACTTCATCTTGGGCTAACAACCATTATTAGGCCCAATACCTTTAATGCTATATCATCATGACATTAAGGTGTTAGTGTGTGACCCATTAGGTCCAATATAGCCACTGACATAAATGGGCTCGGGCCCAACAAACCCACAACCCATTTAATGACAACACAGAGCACTAGCAATGCTTTGTTGCCCCAGAGCTAGTTAGATTAATGACTTGATCATCCTATTACACATATTTGGTTGTCGTATGTATTTCTTTTCATCTCGGTTACCTTCCCATAAAACCTAGGGTAAGGAAGCGTATCAACCCTTGCGGTTTAGGGTAAGCTTTATTCGAAATAGGGAATCTTCAATTTACTGACTTTAAAGGCAGATCATCTCATGGTCTCTTTTACTATGCATAGATTCCCGAGTCCTTGTAAATGTCATCCCGATTTCTCCGGTTTACAGATAACCTAATCTCTCACAGAGATTTGACGAATTCCTTCAGCTTATCACCCTAGCCCTGTGCTCTTTCAGGACAAGCCCAACAGTATACCTATGAGTAGGGGTGTAAATGGGTTGGGCTGGGCTGGGCTTTGGCCATCCTGGCCCAAGCCTACGTCAAAAAAAATTTAACCTATCTGGCCTATTAAAGGCTTTATTTGTAGGCCAAGCCCGGCCCATTTTCAAAAATAAGAAAGCCTGACATGGCCTACAGGCCTTGTAGGCCTCCCATTATATATACTAAGCAAAAAAAAAATTGTATAGAGCAAAAAAAGTTCCATTCATGCATGCACTAGTACTTCTCATAAGAAAAAAATGACAAACAAGAAAGAGTCAACATAATACCTCAGCTCTAGATTGTATATCATAGAGGAATAGAGTCAAAGAAATGGGAAAATAAGAAAAATACAATTACTGGATGCTGAAATAAAGTCTACAAGAGAATGTCATTTATCTAAAAATCTTTAAACCACCATCAAGACAAGGGAAAGAAGAGTATTATTGAAAGATCTTCATCAGTAACATCATAATCCAGCAAGGTACACATTGCTCCATGGTATTAAGCTGCAACAACATGTAAAATTTGGAGACATTAGACAAGTTTTCCTTTCATAAAATAAAATAGCACAAAAAGTAAGAGATATTGATATTTGGTACTTTGTGTCTTTGCCACATAAAATAAATATTATTTTATTATTTTATTTTAATAAATTAAATAGGCCAGCCTACAAGGCTGTAGGCCGGGCTTGACAAAATTGGCCTATGGCCTATTTATTAAAAAAACTTTTTTATAAGCCTAAGCCTACTCTACTTTTCTAAAAGGCCGGGCCTGAGCTGGACTCAATGTAGGCTGGGCTGGGCCAGCCTGGCCCATTTACACCCCTACCTATGAGTCTCCATGTTTCAGGCAGACGAGGTATACAGTCAAAGCATGCCTTCTAGAACACAGTCTAGAGTCTAGGTAATAACTTCTGGTCTAAGGAAAGACATACCCAAATATAAAGAGATTACTCTAATGATACTCTCTGTGAGATTTCCTTATAGAGTCTCTTTTGTGGGTCTGTTCAGTCCGAGCTATACCCTTATAGATCTACCCACGACTTTAGCTAAGATATCTCCATATCTGTAGTTCATGAGGTCTTTACCTTGCATCCGAATACAAGTAGATAAGTCGTGCTAGTCTTACCCGAGATCACTGATCCCCATTCTCAGTGTATCTAGACTAGGAACATAAAATTAGGAATAAATATCCAGTATCCTTGAATCCTCATGATCGTGATCTCATCACAGATACTCAAGAGATACCTATTTTATTCCAAGGGGTTTATCCAGTTACTCATATAAAATATTAAAAGTAATATTGAGAAAAAATATGAAACAGGATAAATAGTGCTTTTATTTATTTGTGACAATACAAAGGTCCACATATGTCCTAATCTAATTAAAAGATTGTCTCTAGGACATCCATATACTAATAAGCTCTCACTTGGCCTAGAGCCAATCAGACCTAAGTCGTATACCCAAAGCCTCATAATGACTATCATGTTTTCTCTGAGAATCAGCCTTTGTCAGAGAATCGGCTAGGTTATCATCTGTGGGAATATAATCTATCTTTACATCCATCCTATCAATGATTTCTCTAATCAAGTGATATTTGCGGAGCACATGCTTAGATCTTTGATGAGACCTAGGTTCCTTTGACTGCGCAATGGCTCCAGTGTTGTCGCAAAGCAACTGTATGGGCTCATCCACGCTTGGAACCTCCCTAAGTTCAGATATGAACTTCTTGATCCACACAGCCTCCTTAGCTGCTTCTGAAGCAGCTATATATTCAGCTTCTGTCGTTGAATCTGCTGTTGTCTCCTGCTTGGAACTCTTCCAAGATATTGTCCCACCATTTAAGGTGAATACGAACCCTGACTGTGACTTGTAGTCATCTTTGTCACTCTGAAAGCTGGCATCAATGAACCCTTTCACTGTTAGCTCATCAAGCCCACCATAGACCAAAAACGCATCCTTAGTTCTTCTTAAGTATTTAAGGATGGTCTTGACTGTTGTCCAGTGACCCTCTCCAGGGTCCGACTGGTATCTGCTCGTAATGCTCAAAGCATATGAGACATCTGGTCTCGTACATATCATGGCATACATGATGGATCCAATAGCCAAAGCGTATGGAATTCCACTCATGCGATCCTTCTCAGGCTATGACTTAGGACACATAGCCTTTGAAAGATGTACCCCATGACTGACGGGAAGAAAACCCCTTTTTGACCCTTCCATGCTAAACCTCTTTAGCATCTTGTCAACATACGTGGATTGAGATAAACCCAGCAGCCTCTTGGATCTATCTCTATAGATCTTTATACCAAGTATAAAGGTTGATTCTCCCAAATCCTTCATGGTGAAGCTTTTTGAAAGCCACTCTTTCGTTATTTGTAATGTGGGGATGTCATTTCCTATTAACAATATGCCATCTACATAAAGTACCAGGAAGACGACATTACTCCCACTAACCTTCTTGTAAACACAAGGTTCATCCTCGTTCTTGATAAAACCGTTACTCTTAACGACTTCATCAAAACGAATATTCCAACTCCTTGATGCTTGCTTGAGCCCATATATCGACCTTTGAAGTTTGCATACCATATGCTCCTGATCTTTGATTTCAAAGCCCTCAGGTTGTGTCATGTACACTTCCTCCTTCAAGAACCCATTCAAGAAGGCGGTCTTGACATCCATTTGCCAAATTTCATAGTCGTGATATGCCGCTATTGCAAGCATGATCCTAATAGATTTGATCATGGGAACAGGCGGGAAAGTCTCATCATAGTCAACTCCTTGTCTTTGACGATACCCTTTCACAACCAACCTAGCTTTGTAGGTCTGAACGTTGCCATCTGCATCAGTCTTTCTTTTAAAGACACATTTGTTACCGATAGGAACTATTCCTTGAGGTTTAGGAACCAAGGTCCATACCTTGTTTTGATACATCGAATCCATTTTAGATTCCATGGCTTCAAGCCATCTTGAAGAGTCAACATCCTTGACTGCCTCTTCGTAGTTACTTGGTTCATCATCCTCGACGGTTTGCTGATTCTCAATCACAAACCCATACCTCTCAGGTGGATGGATGACCCTCGTTGACCTACGGAGTTGTGTGTTTACTTCTCCATTGGAGAACGTCGCCTGCGAAGCAGACTCGGGTTCCTCAATCTGTTCATGTGCTTCTTGAACTTCTTCAAGATCAATCTTACTCCCACTGGCTCCTTGAGAGATCAAATCATTCTCAAGGAACTCAGTATTCTTTGACACAAACACCTTGTGTTCATCCATGGAGTAAAAGTAGTATCCCTTAGTACCTTTGGGATACCCCACAAATAGACATTTAGTACTCTTAGCACTAAGCTTGTCTGATGCCAACGCTTTGACATAAGCTGGCGATCCCCATACTCTGAGGTAACTCAGGTTGGGTCTCTTACCATTCCATATCTCATATGGTGTGGTATGAACAGATTTAGACGGTACCCTATTTAGAAGGTATGCCGCTGTGTCTAAGGCATATCCCCAAAACGATTTTGGAAGTTGAGTCTCACTCATCATAGACCTGACCATGTCTAACAAGGTCCTGTTTCTCCTTTCGGAGATACCATTTTGGTGTAGTGTGTAAGGTGCAGTAAACTGCGAAAGAATTCTATTTTCTCTCAGATAATCCTGAAACTCATGGCTCAGATATTCAACATATTGCAGATATGAGAACCACAACCGGTCTCCAATACCTATGAGGTAGGATTAGCACAAGAATAATTTATCTCAATCATGAAAGTACCTGAGGTAGAAGCATCACAATGCTTCTTGTCCTTCACACTCTTCAGGTAGTCTGGACAATTCCTCTTCCAATGGCCTTTCTTGCCACAATGGAAGCACTCAGCATCGCTTTTGTCCTTGGATGCACTCTTACCCTTCTTTTTGCCTTTCTTCTTCTTGGGTTTAAGGGAGTCTCCTTTCGCAGGCTCCTTGCCCTTACCCTTTGCCTTCCTAGGCCCACCAATCAGAAGAGCATGTGTCATATCCTTCTTGATAGACACTTCAACAGTTGTTAACATGCTTAACAATTCAGGCAAGCTTACAAGCATCCCATGCATGTTGTAATTCATAATGAATTGACTGAAGGAAGGTGGAAGCTAGGTCAGGACTAAGTCATTACTTAGCTCGGCATCTATCACGAAGCCTAGATTTCCTAGCTTCTCAATGAGCCCGATCATCTTAAGAACATGACTGCTCACAAACATATTCTCAGACATCCTGCATGAGAACAATTCTCTAGAGGCCTCATACCTCTCATGCCTGCCTTTAATGTCATACAACTCATTGAGATATAAGATAATAGAGGGCGCATCCATATGCTCATGCTGCTTTTGCAGTTCAGGCGACATGGATGCCAACATAATGCAGAAAGTCAACACATTGTCATCCATGTGCTGTTTGTGGGCCTCGAAATCAAATTCCCCGAATCCATCTTCCCTTTCCCTAGGAGCTACGGGTAATGCAGCATCTAGGACATAAGCTATTTTTTCGGCCCTAAGAACAATTCTTAAGTTCCGATACCAGTCTATAAAGTTTGAACCGGTCAGTTTGTTCGTATCGAGCGCAGTGACAGTGGATTAGTCATACTAAAAACTGAAAAAGATGTAAAGATGATTTAATTAATATATTTAGACATGTTGTATAAACAAATTATTAAAGACTTTAAATAATTTGCCCCTCCCACTATTTTATCTAAGTCAATGACCCTTCCCATTTGACTTAGGATTAATCTACTTTTAGATTTTACCTTAGTGAGATTAAGAGTGCGATTATCTATTTTAACCCTCGTCTGTGACCACAAGATTAATTTAAATAATGGGTTGATCCTCATCAACAGTATCTCATACCCTCTCGTAACATTTGGTTGACAACTCCTTGTCACTTAGTGGTGCATCTCATGCAACCAACCTAGCATTATTACCCTAAGCACATAAGCCCGACTGAGCCTGCAACTTATGTCTCAGTTAAGTATTAACCAGCACCCTAAGTGTCTAACACTTCTAATACTACTCTTACTCAACGAAACAGTGGGTCCCAACTGAGTTGTGGAGCACCACTATGTAGAGGAGGTTCGAGTAATATTGGTGGTTGGAGGTAATCATATGCTTAATAATTTATTCCTTTAAGGGTTCCTTTTATTTGGGGTATATTAGGTATCATCAAACGCATTTATATTATTATCATGCTAGTCGTTATCCTATGTCAAACATCTATCGGATTACACTAGACGAAATTGGACATGCATAATAATACATACAAACGTGATTTGTCCAATTCATGCATACTAGTCGTTCAAAACATAAAAGCATACATGCATATAAAACAGTTTTATTTGAGATGGTCATGGTGCTCGTGCATTTGTCCATCTTGCTTCTCAAGCATCGGCTCCACGTAGTCTATACGTCACTAGCCTAATTCTCTAATTACATATAATTAAAGAAACTCCAAAACATCTTTGGAGGGACAAATAATAAAAATAAAAAATAAAAAATTCAAATTACAACTCTAATTAAAATAGAGCAAAATTACACATTAATTTAAAATTTGAAATTCGAATTTCGGGCACCATGACTATCCCCTTACAAATTGCACCTGAAAATTTAAACAGCTTGCAAGCACATAATATCAAATATTATATAAATATTTCCTCACATATATTTTGATAATTTCACAATTAAAATATCAAAACAAGAATCAAATTTCAAAAAATTTCCAATTTTCTCCCAATGGTGGAATTTTGCATCTTTATGCATAATTTAAATCTTTCTCAAAGATCACAAAAATTAAACCATTTATTCAACCATAACTCATATAGCCGAACCATACATCATCATATACAAAAATTTTATTAAATAAAATCATGGAGAAAATAATGCATTTGAATATTCACATCATGGCAGAATCATATTCCCTTTTCAAAAAAAATGTTTCTTTTGAAAACTTTCACAAAGAATCAAGGGATAGGATATTGTGACACCCAAATTATGTTACACCCATGTGACACCTAGTCAATCTCACCATTAGATCGCTTATGTTGATCCAACGGTTATATTTATTTCCATCTTTGTATGGTCATGATTTTTCAAATTTAATATTTTATATTTATTTCTACCTTTGTATGGTTATGATTTCCCATATTTAATGCTTTCACTTTAAATTTGGAAAATCATGACCATACAAAGATGGAAATAAATATAACCGTTGGATCAACATAATCGATCTAACGGTGAGATTGACTGGGTGTCACATGGGTGTAATATAACTTGGGTGTCACAATATCCTATCCCAAGAATCAAAACAAACAAAACCATGAGGTCATGTAGATATATGAACACCATAATCATATTAAACCTGTTCATAAAAAAAAAATCCACATGCAAAGAATAAATCTTTAACAAAAAGACCTTTTGACCGTGAGAAAATTAATTTCACAAACAAAGTACCATCACCCGCCGATGGTAAAGCGACCCAGGCTCTGATACCACTTGACAGTAAAATGGCCTTGAAGGCCGTAGCATGTGAGAGAGAAAAACAAAATTTTTCATATGCGGAATTACACATGCAATCAAGAATCATGCTTTATGGCATGTGATGTTACCTTTGTTTGTGAGTTCAAAACTCCAAGATGATCAGTGTTAGGTTTGAAGGGTTCAAACCCTCTAACGTTGATCCACACCACCCACGTCAAGATGCAAGAACGCTTTCTTGAAAGGCACCAATTGACCACCACAGAGAGGCTTGCTATGCGCTCAATAGGTGAAGAAGGAGGCTAGGTATATGTGTTTAGAAGAGTGAAGTCTCCAGCATGAAAACTTCAAAAGAGTGGGAATGGTATATCGAAGAATTGGCTAGGTTCTTTTGAAAAACCTTAAGGAGGAACTCACCAACTAGGCGCACAAGAGAGGGAGAGAATTAGTATATCAAATCAGAATTTTTACTTTACTTATAATGAAAATGGCGCACAAGTGAGTGAGACAAAGGTGGAGTTGTTGCAATTCAAAATCCCAACAACCTCCCCTTTGAATCCTCACAAGACTAGGTCCTTTATCTAGTCAAAATTCTGAACCAACGGTCATCATATGACCACCAATTCATGCGCCCCTATTCAGCTCAAAAAGGGTCCAGATACATTTGAGCTGTTGCATTCAAGTTTGAACCAACTAGCTCACTGATTCTCTCAACAACCAAATCTGATTGGAGCTTGTTGGTTTGACAAGATGACAATCATCTCCCACCAAAACGGCGCCCCAAATCAGCCCTTGGAGATCTCCATAGATCTTCTCTTGATACAAGGGATTTGTTCCAACAAGATCTCATCTTATCCTTTTGTTACGAAACAACTTTTCATAGCCAATTCAAATTCGAATTCAAACATTTAAATTCAAATGTTCAAACATTTAAATTCTAAATTCAAATTCAAATTTCAAATTCAAATTCAGATTCAAATTTCAAATTCAAATTTCAAATTTCAAAATTCAAATTCAAAATTCAAATTCAAATTTCAAATTCAATATTCAAATTTCCAAATTCAAATTCAAATTTCAAATTCAAAATTTAAAATTTAAATATTTGATAATTAATTTAACTAATTAAAATTAATTAGTAATGTCTTGGACCATCCAAGCCCATTAACAATACCATGCGCCCTCTCCCTCTTAGGTGGGCTTCCAAACTTCATCTTGGGCTAACAACCATTATTAGGCCCAATACCTTTAATGCTATATCATCATGACATTAAGGTGTTAGTGTGTGACCCATTAGGTCCAATATAGCCACTGACATAAATGGGCTCGGGCCCAACAAACCCACAACCCATTTAATGACAACACAGAGCACTAGCAATGCTTTGTTGCCCCAGAGCTAGTTAGATTAATGACTTGATCATCCTATTACACATATTTGGTTGTCGTATGTATTTCTTTTCATCTCGGTTACCTTCCCATAAAACCTAGGGTAAGGAAGCGTATCAACCCTTGCGGTTTAAGGTAAGCTTTATTCGAAATAGGGAATCTTTAATTTACTGACTCTAAAGGCAGATCATCTCATGGTCTCTTTTACTATGCATAGATTCCCGAGTCCCTGTAAATGTCATCCCGATTTCTCCAGTTTACAGATAACCTAATCTCTCACAGAGATTTGACGAATTCCTTCAGCTTATCACCCTAGCCCTGTGCTCTTTCAGGACAAGCCCAACAGTATACCTACGAGTCTCCATGTTTCAGGAAGACGAGGTATACAGTCAAAGCATGCCTTCTAGAACACAGTCTAGGTAATAACTTCTGGTCTAAGGAAAGACATACCCAAATATAAAGAGACTACTCTAATGATACTCTCTGTGAGATTTCCTCATAGAGTCTCTTTTGTGGGTCTGTTCAGTGCGCCTTATAGATCCACCCACGACTTTAGCTAAGACATCTCCATATCTGTAGCTCATGAGGTCTTTACCTTGCATCTGAATACAAGTAGATAAGTCGTGCTAGTCTTACCCGATATCACTGATCCTCATTCTTAGTGTCTCTAGACTAGGAACATAAAATTAGGAATAAATATCCAGTATCCTTGAATCCTCATGATCGTGATCTCATCACAGATACTCAAGAGATACCTATTTTATTCCAAGGGGTTTATCCAGTTACTCATATAAAATATTAAAAGTAATATTGAGAAAAAATATGAAACAGGATAAATAGTGCTTTTATTTATTTGCGACAATACAAAGGTCCACATATGTCCTAATCTGATTAAAAGATTGTCTCTGGGACATCCATATACTAACACCTCCAAGTTGAAAGCGCGATGAAGAAACTGAAAGGAAGGTAAAGCCTTAACTGTTAGTATTTGGGTGTCCTAGAGACAATCTTATGATTAAATAAGGACATAGATGTAGACCTTTGTATTGTCGCAAATAAATAAAAGCATTCTTTATCCTGTTTCATATTTTTTCACGATATTACTGTTAGTATTATATATGAGTAACTGGATAAACCCCTTGGAATAAAATAGGTATCTCTTGAGTATCTGTGATGAGATCACGATCATTAGGATTCATGGATACTGGATGTTTATTCCTAATTTTATGTTCCTAGTCTAGAGACACTGAGAATAGGGATCAGTGATCTCGGGTAAGACTAGCACGACTTATCTACTTGTATTCGGATGCAAGGTAAAGACCTCGTGAGCTACAGATATGGAGATGTCTTAGCTAAAGTCGTGGGTGGATTTATAAGGGTATAGCTCGCACTGACAGACCCACAAAAGAGACTCTATGAGGAAATCTCACAGAGAGTATCGTTAGAGTAGTCTCTTTATATTTGGGTATGTCTTTCCTTAGACCAGAAGTTATTACCTAGACTGTGTTCTAGAAGGCATGCTTTGACTGTATACCTCATCTGCCTGAAACATGGAGACTCGTAGGTATACTGTTGGGCTTGTCCAGAAAGAGCACAGGGCTAGGGTGATAAGCTGAAGGAATTCGTCAAATCTCTGTGAGAGATTAGGTTATCTATAAATCGGAGAAATCAGGATGAAATATACAGGGACTCGTGAATCTATGCATAGTAAAAGAGATCATGAGATGATCTGCCTTTAGAGTCAGTAAATTGAAGATTCCCTATTTCGAATAAAGCTTACCCTAAACCGCAAGGGTTGATACGTTTCCTTACCCTAGGTTTTATGGGAAGGTAACCGAGACGAAAGGAAATACATACGGCAACCAAATATGTGTAATAGGATGATTATGTCATTAACCTAACTAGCTCTGGGGCAACAAAGCATTGCTAGTGCTCTGTGTTGTCATTAGATGGGTTGTGGGCTTATTGGGCCCAAGCCCATTTATGTCAGTGGCTATGTTGGGCCTAATGGGTCACACACTAACACCTTATTGTCATGACAATATAGCATTAAAGGTATTGGGCCTAATAATGGTTGTTAGCCCAAGAAGAAGTTTGGAAGCCCACCAAAAGGAAAAAAGGGCGCATGGTTAGTTAATGGGCTTGGATGGTCCAAGACATTACTAATTAATTTAATTAGTTAAATTAATTATCAAATGTTTAAATTTTGAATTTTGAATTTGAAATTTGAAATTTGAAATTTGAATTTGAATTTTGAAATTCGAATTTTGAATTTTGAATTTGAAATTTGAAATTTGAAATTTGAAATTTGAATTTGAAATTTGAAATTTTGAATTTTGAATTTTGAATTTTGAATTTGAAATTTGAATTTGAATTTGGAATTTGAATATTTGAACGTTTGAATTCAAATGTTTGAATTCGAATTTGAATTGGCTATGAAAAGTTGTTTCATAACAAAAGGATAAGATAAGATCTTGTTGGAACAAATCCCAAATATCAAGAGGAGATCTTTGAGAATCTTCTAGTGAGGATATGGGGCGCTGATTTAGGTATCTGATGATGGTCATAGGATCAACCAAATGAGCTCCAGTCAGATTTGGTTTGTTGAGAGAATAAGTGAGACAGTTGGTTCAAGTTTGAATGCAACTGTTCAATGTATCTGGACTGTTATGAGGCCAAGTGGGGCGCACCATATGGCTGGCCATATGATGGTTGTTGAGTCAGATTCTTGTTGAGATATTCACTTGATATCATGAGGATGTGAGAGGAGGTTGTTGACAAGATTTGAATTTTGCAACAACTCCACTCATCCCCCTAGTGTGCGCTATATATAGGGCCTTATTTGAGTGAAGAAAATTAGATTTTAATTAACTCATTCTCTCATCTCCTTGTGGGTTCCTTTTGTGAGGTTTTTCTTAAGAGAGTTTCGAAATAACCTAGCCTTTTTCAAAGAAAACCATGCGCCACTTTTGTGTCTATTCTTGCTGAATATTCACTCTTCTAAACACCTTGACCTAGCCTCCTCCTTCACACATTGGGCGCATAGCTTGCCTCCATTGGTGTTTTCGTTGGTGGCCTTGAAGAAGAGTTCTTCCGTCTTGACAAAGGGTGGTGTGGATCAACATTAGAGGGCTTGCATCTTCAAGCCTCATCTTGATCATCCTCCAGTTTTGGAAAGCAAACAAGGTAACATCCATGCCCTAAAGCATGTTTCTTGATATGGTATGTGTTATTCCGCTCGAAAAATTTTGTTTTTCCCTCTCACATGCCTCGACCTTCAAGGTCAGTTTCTTTCAAGTGGTATCAGAGCCCGGTTGCTTTACCATCGGCGGGTGATGGTACCTTGTTTGTAAAAACTTGTTCTTTACGGTCAAAATTCTTTAAAGAATTAAAACTTGAATCATAGCATATGGATTTCGAAATACTATGCTTTAAATCGTTAAAGTTTTTATTTTATGAACATGTTAATGTGATTGCTATGTTCATGTGTCTGTATGTGATCATGGTTTTGTTTCTTTTCTTTGTGAAAGTTTTAAAAGAAACACCTTTTTGAAAGGGATAAAATCGGCCATGAGGGGTACTATGAGTACCTTGATTGTTTTCTTAATTTTCGCTGTGAATTGTTCCATGAGAAAGACATGAAATTTTGTTAAAAATTTAATCATATATGTGATATGTGATTCGGCCATACCATGTGTGGTGTCAGCATGTGTGGTTTAATTTTGTGTCCTTTGAGAAAGAGTCATCAAAATTTGAATTATATTAATTGTTATATAATTCGGCCATTAAGAAAATTTGAATCATGATTCTTGTGTTGATATTTTAAATGTTAAAATGATCTGACGTATGGATGAACATGTTATATAATATGTGATATTATGTGCTTGCAAGTTATTTGTATTTACAGGTACAAATTGGAAGGGGATGGTCATGGTGCCCGAGTTTAAATTTCAAATTTTATATTTTAAATTAAAGGTGTAATTTTGTTCGATTTGAATTAAAATGTAATTTTGAATTTTAAATTTTGTATTTGTCCCTCCAAAGATGTTTTGGAGTTTCTTCAATTATATGTAATTAGAGAAATAGGCTAGTGGCGTTTAGACGACAAGGAGCCATGGCTTGAGAAGCGGAAGGACGAATGCACGAGCACCATGACCGTCTCAAATAAAACTGTTTTATTAGCATGTATGCTTTTATGTTTTAAACGACTAGTATGCATGAATTGGACAAAGCGCGCTTGTATGTATTATTATGCACGTCCAATTTCGACTAGTCTAAACCGATAGATGTATGACATAGGTTACGACTAGCATGATAATATACTAATACGTTTGATGAGACCTAATAAAATCCCTAAATAAAAGGAACCCTTAAAAGGAATAAATTATTAAGCATATGATTACCTCCCACCACCAATATTACTCGAACCTCCTCTACATAGTGGTGCTCCACAACTCAGTTGGGACCCACTGTTTCGTTGAGTAAGAGTAGTATTAGAAGTGTTAGACACTTAGGGTGCTGGTTGATGCTTAACTAAGGCATAAGTTGCAGGCCCAGCCGAGCTTATGGGCTTAGGGTAATAATGCTAGGTTGGTTGCATGAGATGCACCACTAAGTGACAAGGAGTTGTCAACCTAATGTTAAGAGAGGGTATGAGATACTGTTGATCAACCCATTATTTAAATTAATCTTGCGGTCTCAGACGAGGGTTAAAATAAATAATCGCACTCTTAATCTCACTAAGGTAAAATCTAAAAGTAGATTAACCCTAAGTCAAATGGTAAGGGTCATTGACTTAGATAAAATAGTGGGAGGGGCAATTTATTTAAAGTCTTTAATAAATTGTAACACGACAATATATTAATTAATCTTTCTTTACATTTTTCAGTTTTTAGTATGACTAATCCACTGTCACTGCGCTCAATACTTGATACGAATAAACTGACCGGTTCAAACTTTATGGACTGGTATCGGAACCTGAGAATTGTTCTTAGGGCCGAAAAGATTGCCTACGTCCTTGATGGTCCATTACCCGTAGCTCCTAGGGAAGGGGAAGATGGGTTCGCGGAATATGATTTCGAGGCCCACAAACAACACATGGATGACGATACGATGGCAGTATGCATCATGTTGGCATCCATGTCACCTGAACTGCAAAAGCAGCATGAGCATATGGATGCTCCCTCTATTGTCTTACATCTCAAGGAGTTGTATGACGTTAAAGGCAGGCATGAGAGGTATGAGGCCTCTAGAGAACTGTTCTCTTGCAGGATGTCTGAGAACATGTCTGTTAGCAGTCATGTTCTTAAGATAATCGGGCTGATTGAGAAGCTAGGAAATCTAGGCTTCTTGATGGATGCCGAACTGAGTAATGACTTAGTCCTGGCCTCACTTCCACCTTCCTTCAGTCAATTCATAATGAATTATAACATGCATGGGATGCTTGTGAGCTTGCCTGAATTGTTAAGCATGTTAACAACTGCTGAAGTGTCTATCAAGAAGGATAGGACACAAGCTCTTCTGATTGGTGGGCCTAACAAGGCCAAGGGTAAGGGTAAGGGTAAGGAGCCTGCTAAAGGTGACTCCCTTAAGCCCAAAGGAAAATCCAAGAAGAAGAAGGGCAACAAGAAGGGTAAGAAAGCATCCAAGGACAAAGGCGATGCTGAGTGCTTCCATTGTGGCAAGAAAGGCCATTGGAAGAGGAATTGTCCAGACTACCTGAAGAGTGTGAAGGACAAGAAGCATGGTGATGCTTCTGCCTCAGGTACTTTCATGATTGAGATAAATTATTCTTGTGCTAATCCGACTTCATGGGTATTGGATACCGGTTGTGGTTCTCATATCTGCAATATGTTGCAGGTGCTTAGGAGCCCAAGGAGATTGGAGAGAAACGAGGTGGATCTTCGCGTTGGCAATGGAGCAAGGGTTGCTGCTCATTCTGTTGGAGATGCCGACCTTATTTTGCCTACGGGCCTTTTACTGCATTTGAATAATTGTCTTTATGTTCCGAACATTTCTAGAAACATTATTTCTATTTCTTGTTTAGAACAAGATGGTTTTACTTTTAGTATTAAGAATGGTACATTTTCTATCATTTTGAATGATATTGTTTATGGTACTGCTTCATTAATAAATGGATTGTATGTTCTGGAAATGGGAACTGAAGTGCTCAATGTAGCTGTGAAACGACCTAGGATAGATAATCAATCTTATCTTTGGCATTGTAGACTAGGGCACATAAACGAAACAAGATTGTCTAGGATGCATGCAGATGGATACCTAGATTCCATGGATTTGGAATCCTATGGACAATGTGAATCTTGTCTAGCTGGGAAAATGACTTGTCACAAGCCCAAGGGGCTTGAGAGTCATAGGGCTAGTGAGTTATTAGAACTCATTCACACTGATGTTTGTGGGCCAATGTCTATAGAGGCTAGAGGAGAATACTCCTATTTCATTACCTTTACAGATGACAAATCAAGATTTGGGTACGTGTACCTAATGAGATATAAATCCGAAGCCTTTGAAAAGTTCAAGGAGTTTAGGAATGAAGTAGAGAAACAGCGTGGCAAGATGATTAAGACATTATGATCAGATCGTGGTGGTGAACATCTGAGCCATGAGTTTCAGGATTATCTGAGAGAAAATGGAATTCTCTCGTAGTTTACTGCACCTTACACACCACACCAAAATAGTGTCTCCGAAAGGAGAAACAAGACCTTGTTAGACATGGTCAGGTCTATGATGAATGAGACTCAACTTCCAAAATCATTTTGGGGATATGCCCTAGACACAGCGGCATACCTTCTAAATAGGGTACCGTCTAAATCTGTTCAGACCACACCATATGAGATATGGAATGGTAAGAGACCCAACCTGAGTTACCTCAGGGTATGGGGATCGCCGGCTTACGTCAAAGCGTTGGCATCAGACAAGCTTAGTGCTAAGAGTACTAAATGTTTATTTGTGGGGTATCCCAAAGGTACTAAGGGATACTACTTTTACTCCATGGATGAACACAAAGTGTTTGTGTCAAATAATGCTGAGTTCCTTGAGAAGAATTTGATCTCTCAAGGAGCTAGTAGGAGTAAGATTGATCTTGAAGTTCAAGAATCACATGAACAAATTGAGGAACCCAAGCCTACTCCACAGGCGACGTTCTCCAATGGAGAAGTAAACACACAACTCCGTAGGTCAACGAGGGGCATCCATCCACCTGAGAGGTATGGGTTTGTGATTGAGAATCAGCAAACCGTCGAGGATGATGAACCAAGTAACTACGAAGAGGCAGTCAAGGATGTTGACTCTTCTAGATGGCTTGAAGCCATGGAATCTGAAATGGATTCGATGTATCAAAACAAGGTATGGACCTTGGTTCCTAAACCGCAAGGAATAGTTCCTATTGGTAACAAATGGGTCTTTAAAAGAAAGACTGATGCAGATGGCAACGTTCAGACCTACAAAGCTAGGTTGGTTGCGAAAGGCTATCGTCAAAGACAAGGAGTTGACTATGATGAGACTTTCTCACCTGTTGCCATGATCAAATCTATTAGGATCATGCTTGCAATAGCGGCATATCACAACTATGAAATTTGGCAAATGGATGTCAAGACCGCCTTCTTGAATGGGTTCTTGAAGGAGGATGTGTACATGACACAACATGAAGGCTTTGAAATCAAAGATCAGGAGCATATGGTATGCAAACTTCAAAGGTCGATATATGGGCTAAAGCAAGCATCAAGGAGTTCGAATATTCGTTTTGATGAAGTCGTTAAGAGTAACGGTTTTATCAAGAACGAGGATGAACCTTGTGTTTACAAGAAGGTTAGTGGGAGTAATGTCGTCTTCCTAGTACTTTATGTAGATGACATATTGTTAATAGGAAATGACATCCCCACATTACAAACGACGAAAGAGTGGCTTTCAAAAAGCTTCACCATGAAGGATTTGGGAGAGGCGGCCTTTATACTTGGTATAAAAATCTATAGAGATAGATCAAACAGGCTGCTGGGTTTATCTCAATCCACGTATATTGACAAGATGCTAAAGAGGTTTAGCATGGAAGGGTCGAAAAGGGGTTTTCTTCCCGTCAGTCATGGGGTACATCTTTCAAAGGCCATGTGTCCTAAGTCACATGCTGAGAAGGATCGCATGAGTGGAATTCCATACGCTTCGGCTATTGGATCCATCATGTATGCCATGATATGTACGAGACCAGATGTCTCATATACTTTAAGCATTACGAGCAGATACCAGTCGGACCCTGAGAGGGTCACTGGACGGCAGTCAAGACCATCCTTAAGTATTTAAGAAGAACTAAGGATGTGTTTCTGGTCTATGGTGGGGTTGATGAGCTAACAGTGAAAGGGTTCACTGATGCCAGCTTTCAGAGTGACAAAGATGACTGCAAGTCACAGTCAGGGTTCTTATTCACCTTAAATGGTGGGGCAGTATCTTGGAAGAGTTCCAAGCAGGAGACAACAGCAGATTCAACGACAGAAGCTGAATATATAGCTGCTTCAGAAGCGGCTAATATAACACCTCACAATTTTAAATCAAGTAATTAAAATATTAAGTGAGCAATCAAGTGATGGATTAGTGAAAATCCAAAAGATTAGGCCAAAATACAAAGAAAGGGCAAAACGGTAATTAGCCAACACGCAACCCTAGGAAGATAAAAATTGAGTAGAAGGTCTCAGATGGTAAAAATAACCCTGGAAATGGATTCAGAACGAAAAATTGAGTGGACAGGCAAGTTTCAGAAAAATCAGTGAATAGTGTTTTTCGCGGGTAAAAATACCGCGTTACAATTTCACCGTAAAACGTGCCATTTGAATTTTGAGCTCTAGGTTTCAAATATGAGTTATAAATGGTTTGTTGAGTTAGGAAATATAATTTTGATGAAATTTGATGGAATTGAGTCATTTTGGGAAAAATTGATGAATAGTGATTTTTCGGTGTAAAAATACTGCGGTATAATTGTACCGATAAGCGTGAAAATTTTATCAGTATTTTAGGGAAACAAAAATATAACATGAACAAGAAAAATACGTAGGTCATGAATTTATGGTTGAAATTAGTGATTTACTTAGAGTTAAATCGCATATGGGACCCACATGTGGTTTAAGTGACTTAAAAGTCACATTTTCATGACATTTTCTCTCTCCTCCCTCTCTTCTCTCCCGCGCGCAGCAGCCACCATGGCCAAGGATTGGTCAAGCTTTCTTCCTTCCATAACTTGGTTATTTCTACACCGAATCCAACGATTTTTGTCTTGAAACTTGTTGGAAAACACCTCCTAAACACATTGGTACCACTCTTGAACCTTGAAATCGCGTGTGTGAGGAGATCTTGCCCTATTACAGCCGCGGTTTTGAAGGTAGATTTGGTGTTCTTGGAGCTTTTAAATGCTCCAATGGTGGAGTATGCTTAGGAGGAGTCTATACCTTCCGTTTGGGTGAGTGTTCTTGCATTTTAAATGGTTGATGGTGATGATTTGATTTTGAAAACCTAAACTTTGATATGATGAATAGTGATGTTAGAGAGCTCAATTTGAAAATGTGTATTAGATGATAATGTGTTAGAATGATGTAGTAATGCTAGAAATGCAATGAAAATTTTAAGTGAAATGTGATGATTTTTAACTTAGAAAAAATTGATGATCATGATTTTGGAATTTGTGAATTTTGGTGTTGAGACTTGTTTGATGATGGTGGCATGATGGTATGATGATATAATAGGTTGTATGATGGTTGGAATGATTAAAGTTGTATGGAAATTCCTTGGAATGCCATAGGTTAAAATTCGATTCTTTGAGGAAAGATTGAGGAATTGATGTTGAAAAATGATTTGGATAATGATTTGTGTAGTTATATGGTGCTTAGATGGGTTGTGTTGTGCTTGGAGAGTGTTTGAATCAATGGAAAAAAATGAATTGTGTTAGAGACCTAAATGAGCCCAGAATGAAATATTTCGCAAAACGATGCGTAAATGTCGAAAAACGGAAAAACGACGATTGAACTACCTAAGGGAGTGTTATAAAATGAGAAAGAAAATTTAGGAAAATAAATCTCAAATTTACACCTACATGGCCGAACCTCCAAAGGGAAAAGGGGTGATTTGGCGATTTTCGCGTTTTGATGTAATTCGACGCGAAAATGACGAACCAGCACTTGAACTGGCCTATTGACAACCTAATGAGATGTAACAAAATGAGAAAGAAAATTTAGAAAAATAAATCTCACATTTACACTACAATGGCCGAACCATCAAGGGAGGATGGGGAGGATTTTTGTGTTTTTGCGTTTTGATACTATTTGACGAGTACTGATGGATGTACGTTATTGTATAGGTTGCCGTACGTCGACCTGAATCCCGAATCTTGAATCAGTGAATTGCCCTTGGTCCGGGACCAAGTGGATTGAGGTAAGAAATTGGTTCATTGCATGTGTAATTATAAATTAACATGTATGGGTTGAACTGAGAGTGATTGGGAATGTCCTCTGTGTAGGCATTCCGCTGTGTACCGAGTTGAGGGATAAGCTGCTGCGGAGCTTGTGGAAACACGAATTAAGGTAACCTCTTGGTACTGGGGCTTGTTCCCCTTTTCTGTTCCACCTTGCCAGTTGATGGCAACGGTAGGAAGTGTGTATGAATAGTATAGAACACATGAGCATGCATTATTGCTATGGGTACTGCAGTACCGAGTCTCTGGCCAGTAGACAGTTTTTATTAGCCTTCGGGCATTTTCGGACTTCCGCTGGATAGGTCTCCAGGAGGGAGTTCCAGTTGACTGCGTGTCATGGTGTGTGATCCGGGTAGGAGCACACTAGGAATGTCTTTGGCGTTTTGGTTGGTTTGGGCATCATGGTTGTGGTTTCTGTGAACACACCTTGGATGATACCCATAGGCTTATATATGCCGAGGGCGTACGTGGAATTGGGGTTACCATCCCGTATCGTCGTATTTTGTTTTCTTTATATTCCCCATTCTCTAAATCCCTTGCTATATCCCGTTTTCAAGTGGTTGTTGTATTCTATTGATATGCATCGAAGTGAACCATTGGGTGGAGTTTTCTCCAGAACCTCTTGGTTACTGAGATATATTCGTATATCTCACCCCGTCTCGGGGCATTTATTTCAGGAGGTAGCAGTGGAGCAGGAGCCTCGGGCAAGAGGCCCGCAGAGTGAGCGATGGAGCGTTTCTTATTTTGCATTTTGTTGGCCGTGTGGCCTAGGCTAGACTTAGGGCATGAACATGTCATTTGTATTTATTAGTAGCTTCATTAGCATCTTGTTCATGCCATTTTGCCTAAGTCTAGTAGTGATGTATTTGGTTATGTTGTCTTTTAATTAAGTTGAAATTTTAGAAGAATGTAATTTGAAGTTTTAGTTTCAAGTTGTAATTTGTAAAGCCATATTGTAATAGTATTGATGCATGTCTAACTATGATGGAAGGGCCTTAGGCTTATCTTAGGTTATGATAATATGTATGATGGAAATATGCATGAAAAAGGTGTTAGTGATTGCAACTACTTAAGAATGATTAATATGGACTCTATGTTTAATAACTATAAACTGGATTGGGTTGTAAGTGCCCCAAGGCGTTGTTGGTCCTTGTGTGTGCCACCCATTGGATTATTACTGTATTATCATGTGTTTATTAGGTACAATTGAGGTTAAATGATCTTTTACAAATTTGGGATTATTGGAAAAACAAAGGAAACTCTGGCGAATTTTCTGTAGAATTGGCAGATTTTAGGCGAACTTCGGGAGAGCATATCTCCCTCCATAGAAGTCCCCTAGGGACGTGCCATACGCCATTTTGAAGGTTGAGATGTCCTCTACCTTGTGTCCAAATTTGAGGAAAATCTGGGTTGATCTTCGGCCTGAAAAAAATAGAGAAACACGGACTGCCCATGTGCCCCTGCACCTGAGGCAGATTCTGGACCGGATTTGGGAAATTAATTCCCGCTTCGTTTCTCGGTCAAATTGAGCGTGTGATATATCAAAATGAAGTTTGAGGTGCCTAGTTTGTAGGATAAAAATTTGAGGGCAAATGGTTGAGTGGATTGAGTGCAGTAATTCGAGCAATGTGAGTGGTTTGGAGCTGTTTTTGGGGTTGTTTGGGCTAATCGCTTATCCAACTTCAAACGGCGATAACCGGAGCAAATGAGCTCCGAATTGAGCGTATTTTAGCTTGTTAAAAAGGGAATTAAGTAACACAAAGATATAATCTGAGAAGTAGGGTTGGTTGCGATCGGTTTGGTCGCAGAAAAACTTAGAGTGTAACATGTTCGAATTGGTATAAAACGTAAAGTTGGAAATTGGCTAAGTGAGTTTATGGGAACTCCTTAGTAACTTATAATAAGTAACGTAAGTGATAAAAACAGTTTAAATAAGTCTTCCGCAAGAGTTTACGGTTACGGTCACAGCTTTTAATTATTACGCCTTTTTATGATTTAAATGCTCGCGTAATAGTCGGAAAAAATTTATTCTCGTTTTTATAAATGAACTGCTGTGATTGTAACTGCGCTTAATATCATAATTAATGTTAACAATACCGGTACGTAACGGGCTGTTACATTTTATGGTATCAGAGCAGTTTTGTTAGGGAACTCTGATAATGAATATATAGTTGTGTTGTGTGTTGCATAGTTGTATGTAGATTCTTATCGATTACTGCATATGTGATTCCTTAGTGTGGGTCTGATCAACCCATTCCTTTGTGTTACATGCGTAGTCATCGTAAGAAGCCTGCGTGGCAACCTTGGAACACCAAATGTAAGTCCTTAGCCTGATGTTGTGGATGCAGTGTTGACTGCTCCATGGACAAGAGATGGCAGTAAGTAAAATATGAATATGATAGGACTTCAGGGAAACATACTTAAATGTTTTGTCTGACCTTGTAGATGAAATTTATAAAGCTGGATTGTAAGTGAAAGTTGTAAACAAATCTATGATATGTACGGTATTGCATGGATGAACCTTGTAGTACCATGAATAATAAAGATATATAATTGAGATGAGTCCATAGTATGGAAAAGGTATTGGTGAAGCTTCCAAGTATATGTGTTGTATAGTAAAAACAATTATGTCCAGGTGGACGTGGTGGAGGGACTTCATCAAGGTGGAAGATTAGAACCTGTTGGGTTATTGAAAATGATGAACAGATATGCTTAGGCATGAGTTTGAATATTTTATGTTGACTAGAAGTTATAAGTCCTTGATGGATGATGTACACTTAAACAAATTGAGATGGTTCATGCAGAGAAATAAATAGAATAATTGATGATTAATCCTATGGGATTTGACCACTTGAAATTATAATGTTGGTCAATTGTTAAATTGAGATGTATCGAAATATGGGATTTAAATCCATAAGGAGGTAGTATTGATTAAGCATAGGGGAGATGAATTAATTATGTATTATATGTATAAGGAAGAAGTTGATAGAATCGCCATGGATGGCATTGAACAAGGTTCATTGAGAGTATGATTGTCCGTAACGGAATATGGTCTAGCTTGACAGACATGCCATAAAGGAAACAAATGTGATTATATGTGTGCGTTAATGTGTGGAATTCTCCTTGGAAATGGCTACTTTGTAGAGGTTCAGGTGTTATGAAGCATAAGAGGATTGATCCATGATGGAGGTCTCATGGAGATCTCAAAGAATGAATATCGTAAATTGAAATGGCCTAATTACTAGTGGATGTTGTAATGCATTGTGAATAATACCTAATGGCCTGATGGCCAGTATACCTACTCTGATAAATAAACGGATGATGATCCAGTGATGGCCTAAGTGCCAGTATACATATATATGTATGTACACCTTGTGACGGCCTGAGCGCCTAATTATCTGTGTTGAGGTAAATTATTAAATTTTTTGTAAAAGGACAATGAGGCTGAATGAAATCCCCGATGATGGGAAGTATCTGAAGAGATTGTATGATTAGAGAATGAGCTAATGTACAACCTGATGGGAAATCATGTGATTAGTGTATGAACTAAGTTACAATAAAGTGTGGAATTATGTGTTTAGCAAAAGAGCTAATGTGTAATGTCAAAACAAAAATGATAAGATTAGTTAATGAGTTGAGGTATAAGTGTTAATGCAAGGATTGATATAATTTTCCAGTGCACGGATTGAGGTGAAATTAGTCTTTTGTGATAGGACGAATATGTTTAGAAGATCCCTGTGTGATGGGAAGTATATGTGAGATGTGTACAGAACTTTGAGAAAATTCTTGATTCACGGAATAGAGATTATGTTATGAACTATGCCAAGTGAATAGTCAAAGTAAAAGAGAAAACAATCTGTGAGAAGAATAAGCAAGGAAGAGATAATGGACTATGGATTTGAACAATAACATGACAGAAGGAACTATTGAGAGTTAAGAAATGTGTATGAAATTACGAAGAGAATGTGAATTATTATAATAGTGACTTACATGTAAACTATCTGTGAGAAGAATGAAATGAGAGAGTAAAATGAATTGACTTATATATATAACAGGTGTATATTATACCATTATTACTATGGTTATGGGGATAGCCCCATGTGAATATACCAAAGATATTTTGCTGTTATATACAGAGTGATACAGACACCAAATGGACTGGGTCCATGTGTGATCTGGAGTGTACGGAGTACCAGTTTTGCCGTTATATACGGATATGTTATAAGTATGAACTCCCCTGTGTACTGGGTACACGTTTGCTGTTGTATACAGATGTGATGTAAATATGAACTCCTCTATGCACTAGGTGCACGTTATGAGACTTGATATTACCATCTCTGTGCGGCCTATGTGCCCGGAGTGTGTAGCCATCTCCGTGCGGATTATGTTCCCGGAGACTATTATTATGTTATACGAGTAATATGAGATGAGGAAGTATCCCGCAGTGATGAGACTGCTATTATAGTTGAATTGATCTACACAAGTGCACAAATAAGAAACGTTGGGAATACTAATAGAACACAGTCAGCAGGTGGTAGGTTATCATTGCATGGATTATATGGGTGGATTCTCTGATTGGTGGGTCATTACATCTGGGGCCCTGAGGACAGCAAGAGCTCGAGCGGTTAAAACCTGTGAATGTTGTTACCCACTGTATTGAGAGAGTTCTTCCATGTGATTAACGCAAAAATGAGGTCAAATGTTTGTAAATGAACAAAATACGTCAGATTTGGATATAAGAGGTGAGGCATAGTGTGTAAGAATTTAGAAGTGTGATAGTGAAGCACTATTGTGGGTGTAAAGTAAGTTCGATGAAATAATTTCGGCTCCAAGTGAGGTAATAAGTTTGTTGGAATCCTCGCTTTATGATAAAAGAGATAATAATGTGATTTAATGTTGACAGATTGAGTGAGTGTCCTTCTAGGAAGGCTGGTAATGATCAAGAGTTCAGGTTAAAGGAGTGTTATATATAATCGCATATGCCACTTATGGTGGAAAGTGTGTGGAAAATGCACAATGTTGATGTTGTTTTGGTTAAGTATTAATGAGGTATAGCTGAGTGCTGTGGTAGCTTTGAATATTCCGAGAGACTGATATACCAACCGATGGTAAATTGTATAAGTAGTGGCAAGGATGGATTTAGTTTTATGTGACTTGATAATTAAGTTTCAAAGATTCCTATAGAACGAGACTTGCATGTGAGAGACATGGCATTTTAAGGGTCCATCAGTTAGTAGTGAAATGGCTTGGTGTGGTTGATTGATTCGAACAACCAAGATGATTGGTGAAAGTTGGTGAAAACTGTAAGGTGATGTTATATTGAGTTTGACATTCAGGATTAAATGACGATGATTACGAAAAAGTGGTATAAATAAGTTGAACATATGGTTAAGTTGCAACGTCGGAGTGGAATAAAAGTTGAAAATAGTTAGTGGGAGAAAATATTAAGCATGAGGCCTTGATGTGGAGGTCATTGATGAGTGTTGTGTTTAGACTGTGAGAGGTCTAAGTATGGAGTTGAGCTGGTTGAGTTGGTAAAGTTGAGATGGTTAAGCTAATAAAGAGTTTAACAATGAGTGTAAATTATGAATATGAGTTTGTAGATGGAAATATTTCATGAGTATTTGTGGTCGAAAGGCCTTATAGGGCTAATCGAAAATATAAACTATGATGAGTATTGTTAGTTTCGTATCACAGAGAGAAATATATAGTTGTGAGTACCTAAAAAGAGGTGAAGGCACGTGACAAGGAAAAATAAAGTAAATGAGTATAGAATTTAATGTGAATCGGAATTGTAGGACACGACAAAGTGCCTTTGAAACTAGAAAGCATGTGCTTGGGTGAAAGCCAAGAAAACAGCGAAATGATAAGAGTAGTAACAGTAATGGAAAGAAATGGTTGTTGGGGTATTGTCAAAACAGTGAGGACAGCGAAAAAAGTTAAGTACTAAAGAACGTGTGAGTTGGAAATACTCCAGGAATAACTAGTGAATGTGCATGAAAACGATTAGATGCTTTTGAGAACGACCATGGGTCAGAAATATGGATAAAGATGAGAATGAGGTAAATTAATACCGACAAATCCGTAATATTGTTATATTATTACCTACAGATCAGCGAAAGGGTAACGGGAGACCAGAGAAAGTGTAAAGTATTGTGAATTAAAATGTCACAGAACCATGAGAGACAAGTGATTGTGAAGGATCAAAGGATAATAAGTATCATAAAAAGGAGATCGTACTTGTGATAAAAGTAATGTGGTAAAGGAACACACTTGAGGATGCTACTTGGGAGCGGGAGGATGAGATTCTCCGACTGTGTCCTGAGTTAGCGGATGAGTATGATTTAATTTTGCGGACAAAATTCTAAAAAGTTGGGGTGAATATAACACCTCACAATTTTAAATCAAGTAATTAAAATATTAAGTGAGCAATCAAGTGATGGATTAGTGAAAATCCAAAAGATTAGGCCAAAATACAAAGAAAGGGCAAAACGGTAATTAGCCAACACGCAACCCTAGGAAGATAAAAATTGAGTAGAAGGTCTCAGATGGTAAAAATAACCCTGGAAATGGATTCAGAACGAAAAATTGAGTGGACAGGCAAGTTTCAGAAAAATCAGTGAATAGTGTTTTTCGCGGGTAAAAATACCGCGTTACAATTTCACCGTAAAACGTGCCATTTGAATTTTGAGCTCTAGGTTTCAAATATGAGTTATAAATGGTTTGTTGAGTTAGGAAATATAATTTTGATGAAATTTGATGGAATTGAGTCATTTTGGGAAAAATTGATGAATAGTGATTTTTCGGTGTAAAAATACTGCGGTATAATTGTACCGATAAGCGTGAAAATTTTATCAGTATTTTAGGGAAACAAAAATATGACATGAACAAGAAAAATACGTAGGTCATGAATTTATGGTTGAAATTAGTGATTTACTTAGAGTTAAATCGCATATGGGACCCACATGTGGTTTAAGTGACTTAAAAGTCACATTTTCATGACATTTTCTCTCTCCTCCCTCTCTTCTCTCCCGCGCGCAGCAGCCACCATGGCCAAGGATTGGTCAAGCTTTCTTCCTTCCATAACTTGGTCATTTCTACACCGAATCCAACGATTTTTGTCTTGAAACTTGTTGGAAAACACCTCCTAAACACATTGGTACCACTCTTGAACCTTGAAATCGCGTGTGTGAGGAGATCTTGCCCTATTACAGCCGCGGTTTTGAAGGTAGATTTGGTGTTCTTGGAGCTTTTAAATGCTCCAATGGTGGAGTATGCTTAGGAGGAGTCTATACCTTCCGTTTGGGTGAGTGTTCTTGCATTTTAAATGGTTGATGGTGATGATTTGATTTTGAAAACCTAAACTTTGATATGATGAATAGTGATGTTAGAGAGCTCAATTTGAAAATGTGTATTAGATGATAATGTGTTAGAATGATGTAGTAATGCTAGAAATGCAATGAAAATTTTAAGTGAAATGTGATGATTTTTAACTTAGAAAAAATTGATGATCATGATTTTGGAATTTGTGAATTTTGGTGTTGAGACTTGTTTGATGATGGTGGCATGATGGTATGATGATATAATAGGTTGTATGATGGTTGGAATGATTAAAGTTGTATGGAAATTCCTTGGAATGCCATAGGTTAAAATTCGATTCTTTGAGGAAAGATTGAGGAATTGATGTTGAAAAATGATTTGGATAATGATTTGTGTAGTTATATGGTGCTTAGATGGGTTGTGTTGTGCTTGGAGAGTGTTTGAATCAATGGAAAAAAATGAATTGTGTTAGAGACCTAAATGAGCCCAGAATGAAATATTTCGCAAAACGATGCGTAAATGTCGAAAAACGGAAAAACGACGATTGAACTAGCCTCTAAACAACCTAAGGGAGTGTTATAAAATGAGAAAGAAAATTTAGGAAAATAAATCTCAAATTTACACCTACATGGCCGAACCTCCAAAGGGAAAAGGGGTGATTTGGCGATTTTCGCGTTTTGATGTAATTCGACGCGAAAATGACGAACCAGCACTTGAACTGGCCTATTGACAACCTAATGAGACGTAACAAAATGAGAAAGAAAATTTAGAAAAATAAATCTCACATTTACACTACAATGGCCGAACCATCAAGGGAGGATGGGGAGGATTTTTGTGTTTTTGCGTTTTGATACTATTTGACGAGTACTGATGGATGTACGTTATTGTATAGGTTGCCGTACGTCGACCTGAATCCCGAATCTTGAATCAGTGAATTGCCCTTGGTCCGGGACCAAGTGGATTGAGGTAAGAAATTGGTTCATTGCATGTGTAATTATAAATTAACATGTATGGGTTGAACTGAGAGTGATTGGGAATGTCCTCTGTGTAGGCATTCCGCTGTGTACCGAGTTGAGGGATAAGCTGCTGCGGAGCTTGTGGAAACACGAATTAAGGTAACCTCTTGGTACTGGGGCTTGTTCCCCTTTTCTGTTCCACCTTGCCAGTTGATGGCAACGGTAGGAAGTGTGTATGAATAGTATAGAACACATGAGCATGCATGCATTATTGCTATGGGTACTTATGTACCGAGTCTCTGGCCAGTAGACAGTTTTTATTAGCCTTCGGGCATTTTCGGACTTCCGCTGGATAGGTCTCCAGGAGGGAGTTCCAGTTGACTGCGTGTCATGGTGTGTGATCCGGGTAGGAGCACACTAGGAATGTCTTTGGCGTTTTGGTTGGTTTGGGCATCATGGTTGTGGTTTCTGTGAACACACCTTGGATGATACCCATAGGCTTATATATGCCGAGGGCGTACGTGGAATTGGGGTTACCATCCCGTATCGTCGTATTTTGTTTTCTTTATATTCCCCATTCTCTAAATCCCTTGCTATATCCCGTTTTCAAGTGGTTGTTGTATTCTATTGATATGCATCGAAGTGAACCATTGGGTGGAGTTTTCTCCAGAACCTCTTGGTTACTGAGATATATTCGTATATCTCACCCCGTCTCGGGGCATTTATTTCAGGAGGTAGCAGTGGAGCAGGAGCCTCGGGCAAGAGGCCCGCAGAGTGAGCGATGGAGCGTTTCTTATTTTGCATTTTGTTGGCCGTGTGGCCTAGGCTAGACTTAGGGCATGAACATGTCATTTGTATTTATTAGTAGCTTCATTAGCATCTTGTTCATGCCATTTTGCCTAAGTCTAGTAGTGATGTATTTGGTTATGTTGTCTTTTAAATTAAGTTGAAATTTTAGAAGAATGTAATTTGAAGTTTTAGTTTCAAGTTGTAATTTGTAAAGCCATATTGTAATAGCATTGATGCATGTCTAATTATGATGGAAGGGCCTTAGGCCTATTTTAGGTTATGATAATATGTATGATGGAAATATGCATGAAAAAGGTGTTAGTGATTGCAACTACTTAAGAATGATTAATATGGACTCTATGTTTAATAACTATAAACTGGATTGGGTTGTAAGTGCCCCAAGGCGTTGTTGGTCCTTGTGTGTGCCACCCATTGGATTATTACTGTATTATCATGTGTTTATTAGGTACATTGAGGTTTTAAATGATCTTTTACAAATTTGGGATTATTGGAAAAACAAAGGAAACTCTGGCGAATTTTCTGTAGAATTGGCAGATTTTAGGCGAACTTCGGAAGAGCATATCTCCCTCTATAGAGGTCCCCTAGGGACGTGCCATACGTCATTTTGAAGGTTGAGATGTCCTCTACCTTGTGTCAAAATTTGAGGAAATTCTGGGTTGATCTTCGGCCTGAAATAAATAGAGAAACACGAACTGCCCATGTGCCCCTGCACCTGAGGCAGATTCTGGACCGGATTTGGGAAATTAATTCCCGCTTCGTTTCTCCGTCAAATTAAGAGTGTGATATATCAAAATGAAGTTTGAGATGTCTAGTTTGTAGGATAAAAATTTGAGAGCAAATGGTTGAGTCGATTGAGTGCAGTAATTCGGGCAAGGTGAGTGGTTTGGGCGGTTTTGGGGTTGTTTGGGCTAATTGCTTATCCAACTTCAAACGGCGATAACCGGAGCAAATGAGCTCCGAATTGAGCGTATTTTAGCTTGTTAAAAAGGGAATTAAGTAACACAAAGATATAATCTGAGAAGTAGGGTTGGTTGCGATCTGTTTGGTCGCAGAAAAACTTAGAGTGTAACATATTCGAATTGGTGTAAAACGTAAAGTTGGAAATTGGCTAAGTGAGTTTATGGGAACTCCTTAGTAACTTATAATAAGTAACGTAAGTGATAAAAATAGTTTAAATAAGTCTTCCGCAAGAGTTTATGGTTACGGTCACAGCTTTTAATTATTACGCCTTTTTATGTTTTAAATGCTCGCGTAATAATCGGAAAAAATTTATTCGCGTTTCATAAATGAACTGCTGTGATTGTAACTGCGCTTAATATCATAATTAATGTTAACAATACCGGTACGTAACGGGCTGTTACACTCTAGACTAGGAACATAAAATTAGAAATAAACATCCAGTATCCTTGAATCCTCATGATCGTGATCTTATCACAGATACTCAAGAGATACCTATTTTATTCCAAGGGGTTTATCCAGTAACTCATATATAATATTAACAGTAATATCGAGACAAAATAAGAAACAGGATAAAGAATGCTTTTATTTATTTGCGACAATACAAAGGTCCACTTATGTCCTAATCTAATCAAAAGATTGTCTCTAGGACATCCATATACTAACAAGCTCCCACTTGGCCTAGAGCCAATCAGACCTAAGTCGTATAACCAAAGCCTCATAATGACTATCATGTTTTCTCTGAGAAACAACCTTTGTTAGAGAATTGGCTACGTTATCATCTGTGGGAACATAATCCATCTTTACATCCATCCTATCAATGATTACTCTAATCAGGTGATATCTGCGGAGCACGTGTTTAGATCTTTGATGAGACCTAGGTTCCTTTGACTGCGCAATGGCTCCAGTGCTTTCGTAAAGCAACTGTATGGGCTCATCTACGCTTGGAACCACCCTTAGTTCAGATATGAACTTCTTGATCAACACGGCCTCCTTAGCCGCTTCTGAAGCAGCTATGTATTCAGCTTCTGTCGTTGAATCTGCTGTTGTCTCCTGCTTGGAACTCTTCCAAGATACTGCCCCACCATTTAAGGTGAACACGAACACTGATTGTGACTTACAGTCATCTTTGTCACTTTGAAAGCTGGCATCAGTGAACCCTTTCACTGAAAGCTCATCAACCCCACCATAGACCAGAAACGCATCCTTAGTTCTTCTTAAGTACTTAAGGATGGTCTTGACTGCTGTCCAGTGACCCTCTCCAGGGTCAGACTGGTATCTGATCGTAATGCTTAAAGCATATGAGACATCTGGTCTCGTACATATCATGGCATACATGATGGATCCAATAGCCGAAGCGTATGGAATTCCACTCATGCGATCCTTCTCAGGCTGTGACTTAGGACACATAGCCTTTGAAAGATGTACCCCATGACTGACGGGAAGAAAACCCCTTTTCGTCCCTTCCATGCTAAACCTCTTTAGCATCTTGTCAACATACGTGGATTGAGATAAACCCAGCAGCCTATTGGATCTATCTCTATAGATCTTTATACCAAGTATAAAGGCCGCTTCTCCCAAATCCTTCATGGTGAAGCCTTTTGAAAGCCACTCTTTCGTTATTTGTAATGTGGGGATGTCATTTCCTATTAAAATATGTCATCTACATAAAGTACCAGGAAGACGACATTACTCCCACTAACCTTCTTGTAAACACAAGGTTCATCTTCGTTCTTGATAAAACCGTTACTCTTAACGATTTCATCAAAACGAATATTCCAACTCCTTGATGCCTGCTACTATTGCAAGCATGATCCTAATAGATTTGATCATGGCAACCGGTGAGAAAGTCTCATCATATTCAACTCCTTGTTTTTGATGATACCCTTTCGCCACCAACCTAGCTTTGTAGGTCTGAATGTTGCCATCTGCATCAGTCTTTCTTTTAAAGACCCATTTGTTACCGATAGGAACTATTCCTTGCGGTTTAGGAACCAAGGTCCATACCTTGTTTTGATACATCGAATCCATTTCAGATTCCATGGCTTCGAGCCATCTAGAAGAGTCAACATCCTTGACTGCCTCTTCGTAGTTACTTGGTTCATCATCCTCGACGGTTTGCTGATTCTCAATCACAAACCCATACCTCTCAGGTGGATGGATGACCCTCGTACATCTACGGAGTTGTGTGTTTACTTCTCCATTGGAGAACGTCGCCTGCGGAGCAGACTCGGGTTCCTCAATCTGTTCTTGTGGTTCTTGTACTTCTTCAAGATCAATCTTACTCCCACTGGCTCCTTGAGAGATCAAATCCTTCTCAAGGAACTCAGCATTCCTGGATACAAACACCTTGTGTTCATTCTTGGAGTAAAAGCAGTATCCCTTAGAACTTTCCCACAAATAGACATTTAGTACTCTCAGCACTAAGCTTGTCTGATGCCAACGCTTTTGACATAAGCCAGCGATCCCCATACCCTGAGGTAACTCAGGTTGGGTTTCTTACCATTCCATATTTCATATGGTGTGGTCTGAACAGATTTAGACGGTACCCTAATTAGAAGGTATGTCGCTGTATCTAAGGCATATCCCCAAAACGATTTTGGAAGTTGAGTCTCATTCATCATAGACCTAACCATGTCTAACAAGGTCTTGTTTCTCCTTTCGAAGACACCATTTTGGTGTGGTGTGTAAAGTGCAGTAAACTGAGAGAGAATTCCATTTTCTCTTAGATAATCCTGAAACTCATGGCTCAGATATTCCCCACCATGATCTGATCGCAATGACTTAATCATCTTGCCACGCTGTTTCTCTACTTCATCAGTAAAGGTAATGAAATAGGAGTATCCTCCTCTAGCCTCAATAGACATTGGGCCACATACATCAGAGTGAATGAGTTCTAATAACTCACTAGCCCTATGAATCTCAAGCCCATTAGGCTTTTGATGAATCATTTTCCCAGCTAGACAAGATTCACATTGTCCATAGGATTCCAAATCCTTGGAATCTAGGTATCCATCTCTATGCATCCTAGACAATCTTGTTTCATTTATGTGCCCTAGTCTATAGTGCCAAAGATAAGATTGATTATCTATCCTAGGTCATTTCACATCTACATTGAGCACTTCAGTTCCCATTTCCAAAATATACAAGCCATTTATTAAAGAAGCAGTACCAAAAATAATATCATTCAAAATGATAGAAAATGTACCGTCCCTAATAGTGAAAGCAAAACCATCTTGTTCTAAACAAGAAATATAAATAATGTTTCTAGAAATGCCGGAAACATAAAGACAATTATTAAAATGCAATAAGAGGCTCGTAGGCTAATGAGGTCGGTATCTCCACCAGCATGAGCAACTCTTGCTCCATCACCAACGCGGAGGTCCACCTCATTCTTCTCCAATCTTCTGGGGCTCCTAAGCACCTGCAATCACATTGCAGATTATGAGAACCACAACCGGTATCCAATACCCATGAAGTCGGATTAGCACAAGAATAATTTATCTCAATCATGTAAAGACCTGAGGTAGAAGCATCACCATGCTCCTTCACACTCTTCAGGTAGTCTGGACAATTCCTCTTCCAATGGCCATTCTTGCCACAATGGAAGCATACAACATCGCTTTTGTCCTTGGGTGCACTCTTACCTTTCTCTTTTCCCTTTTTCTTATTGGATTTTCCTTTAGGCTTAAGGGAGTTGCCTTTTGCAGGCTCCTTGCCCATACCCTTGGCCCTTTTAGGCTCACCAATCAGAAGAGCTTGTGTCTCATCCTTCTTGATAGACATTTCAGCAGTTGTTAACATACTTAACAACTCTGGCAAGCTCACAAGCATCCCATGCATGTTGTAATTCATTATGAATTCACTAAAAGAAGGAGGAAGTGATGATAGAACTAAGTCATTAATTAATTCAGCATCCATTGTGAACCCTAGACCCTCTAGCTTCTCAATGAGCGCTATCATCTTCAGTACATGGCGGTTAAAACACATGCCTTCAGTCATCTTGCATAGGAACAATTCCCTAAAGGTCTCATACCTCTCATGTCTGCCTTTAATATCATACAACTCCCTGAGATGCAGGATAATAGAGGGGGCATCCATATGCTCGTGCTGTTTACGCAGTTCAAGCGATATGGATGCCAGCATGATGCAACAAGCCAACACATTATCATCCATGTGTTGCTTGTGGGCCTCGAAATCAAATTCCGTGAACCCATCTTCCCCTTCCTTAGGCGCAATAGGTAAAGCAGTGTCAAGGACATAAGCAACTTTTTCGGCCCGCAGAACATTTCTGACGTTCCGATACCAGTCCATAAAATTAGGACCGGTCAGTTTGTTCGTATCAAGTATTGAGCGCAGTGACAGTGAATTAGTCATACTAAAAAAAACTGAAAATTTAAAGATAGATTAATTAATATATATTGTCGTGTAACAAATTATTAAAGAGTTTAAATAATTTTCCCCTCCCACTATTTTATCTAAGTCAATGACCCCTACCATTTGACTTAGGGTTTATCTACTTTTAGATTTTACCTTAGTGGGATTAAGAGTGCGATTATTTATTTTAACCCCTATCTGAGACCGCAAGATTAATTTAAATAATGGGTTGATCCTCATCAACATTATCTCATACCCTCTCTTAACATTAGGTTGACAACTCCTTGTCACTTAGTGGTGCATCTCATGCAACCAACCTAGCATTATTACCCTAAGCACATAAGCCCGGCTGAGCCTGCAACTTATGTCTCAGTTAAGTATTAACCAGCACCCTAAGTGTCTAACATTTCTAATACTACTCTTACTCAACGAAACAGTGGGTCCCAACTGAGTTGTGGAGCACCACTATGTAGAGGAGGTTCGAGTAATATTGGTGGTGGGAGGTAATCATATGCTTAATAATTTATTCCTTTTAAGGGCTCCTTTTATTTAGGGATTTTATTAGGTCTCATCAAACGCATTAATATATTATCATGCTAGTCGTAACCTATGTCATACATCTATCGGTTTAGACTAGTAGAAATTGGACGTGCATAATAATACATACAAGTGCGCTTTGTCCAATTCATGCATACTAGTCGTTTAAAACATAAAAGCATACATGCTAATAAAACAATTTTATTTGAGACGGTCATGGTGCTCGTGTATTCGTCCTTCCGCTTCTTAAGCCATGGCTCCTTGTCGTCTAAACGCCACTAGCCTATTTCTCTAATTACATATAATTGAAGAAACTCCAAAACATCTTTGGAGGGACAAATACAAAATTTAAAATTCAAAATTACATTTTAATTCATATCGAACAAAATTACACCTTTAATTTAAAATATAAAATTTGAAATTTAAACTCGGGCACCATGACCATCCCCTTCCAATTTGTACCTGATTTTTTTTTTAACAAAATTTCATGTCTTTCTCATGGAACAATTCACAGCGAAAATTAAGAAAACAATCAAGGTATTCATAGTACCCCTCATGGCCGATTTTATCCCTTTCAAAAAGGTGTTTCTTT